>NC_080700.1:12632744-12935774 GCF_030445035.2 Dasypus novemcinctus | reverse complement strand
AGCCTCCAGACTCTTTTTTAGAGACTCATAGCCATATAAACTCATTTCTACCTTCCATTTCTCCCTTACATTAGGTCAAACCGCTTCCCGAAGTCATGTTATTATATGTAGATAGGGAAATTCTGCTGATCCGCATTGAACCTTTAATTCAAGGTCATTTTCTAGTTGCATTTTCAGCTGGTATTTGGTAGTGATCCCTCAGTGCCAGGGAGGCTCATCCCCGGGTGTCATGTCCCACGCTGGGGGGAATGCACTGCATCTACATGCTGAGTTTGGCTTCGAGACTGGCCACATTTGAGTAACATGAAGGCAGTCAGGAGGAAACTCCCAGGCACAATGCTGCTCTAGGCCTTGTTCTTATTGCAGGCGTATAGGCTCACAAGCATAGTCATTAGTATCAGGAGCCCACTGTTGGACCCTCATTCCTTCCTGGTTCTTACTGTTGCACCTGGGGGACTGCTGCTGCTCCCCTAGGGACCACAACAGAGCCCCCCTGGCCAGGAACCCAGTACCCCCCCCCAGCTGCTGTTTTTAATTGTTTCCACTATGAGTATATCTAAACATTACCATGCACCCTGGACATATGCCCTGTATAACTCCCTGTCAACCATATATAGCCTGTCAATAACATCCCATACCAGTATTCCTCTGCCGCCATTGTTGAACCACTCTGTGATCCAGAACTTCCTGTAAAGTAAATCCCAATATAATGTCAGGTTCCCTTACTAGTAAAATGGAATAGAGCGATGAGTTTAAAGGTTAGATCTAGAGTACATATTGATTTGGAAAAATTTCTACATCCTATCTTTTTCTTTTCTTTTTTCCTAATTATTGAGCTTCTCTTCACAAGAGTCTTAGATCACAGTAATTCATATATACAATAAACAGTACGCCCACACATCCACCATGAAACCTTGTCCCTTCCACAGCTATAATCTTTTAACTTATACATATCATATTTACTGAAACTGATGTACAGACTCCAAAACAATAGCTTTCAAACAAGGTGATATCTGTGCTTACAATGTGGTCCATACTTTAGGACATACAGTTTTCTAAATTTGTTAGTTATCCTATGTTTTACATTATGGTTTACATTATTAGTCTCTCATTCCCTATATGTTTTTGGTGTAATATTACACGTTTTATTTTCATCCTCGTGTACTCTCGCGAAACTCCTCTCTTGCCCGCACATTTACATTGGTTCCATCCATTCAACATCCATTTTCCCCTCCCCTTGGGGTGCACAGTGACAGCCAATCTCCATTTCCCAAGGAGCCACGTCCAGAGATACTTGCAACAGTGTTCAGGGCCTGACTTGCTCAACTGCCCTAATACCCTGGGAGCCACCCTTTCTCTCGAGAGATACAGTTCTCTCTATTTGATGGCATTAGTCCTCCCCAGAATGTGGGTCCACCCCCACTCTCACTACTTGGGTCTCTATCCAATGGTACAACCCACCCTGGCAAAATGAGCCTTCAGATATTCCCCAGGAGTCCGTCCCGCATCAGACCATCCCCTCCGAGCATCCTAAACTGGTAACCCTCCTAATTATATTTTGATATGATTTTCTCAGCATTTTACTCTCAACCAACACCTGACACTCTCCTATGTTCATATATTGACCCTCCCTACCCCCAATTTTGTGGGCAATATTACCCATCCGCCCATCCCCAGCCCCCCTCAAACCCACAAAGCCCCACCCAAAGGCAACCCCTTGCTCCCATTTTATCTCCTCTTTGTGCTCAATCTTACCACCAGCTCATCATAGATTCCACCCCTGGAGATGTCGGCGCATATCCTTCCTCCACCCCCCGATTTCCTGTAAGCCTATTTTCCAGTCTCCAGCTCTCTGAGGCAGCTTGCTTATTTCATATCATTGAGGTCATGTAGTATTTGTCCTTCAATGCCTGAGTTGCTTCACTCAACATAAGGTTCTCAAGATTCATCCATGTTAGCACGTATGTTTGTAGTGTATTTGTTCTTACAGCCGAGTAGTATTCTATTGTATGTATATACCACATTTTTTTGATCCACTCATCTGTTGATGGGCATTTGGGTGGATTCCAACTTTTGGCGATAGTGAACAATGCTGCTATGAACATTGGTGTACATATATTGGTTTGTGTCCTTGTTTTCAGTTCTGCTGGGTATATACCCAGTAGTGTTATTACTGGGTCATATGGCAAATCTATGGTTAGTTTTTTGAGAAACCACCAAACTGTCCGCCAGACTGGTTGGATCTTTCTGCATTCCCACCAGCAGTGGATGAGTGTTTCCCTTTCTTCACATCCTCTCCAGCATTTGTATTCTTCTGTTTTCTTCATAGCTGCCAATCTTATGGGAGTAAGATGGTATCTCACTGTAGTTTTGATTTGCATTTATCTGATAACTAGAGATTTGGAGCATTTTTTCATGTGCTTTTTAGCCATTTGTATTTCTTCTTTGCAGAAGTGTCTGTTTAAATCTTTTTCCCATTTTTTAAATGGGTTGTTTATCTTTTTATTTTCAAGATATATGAGTTCTTTATATGTGCAAATTATAAGTCTCTTATCAGATATATGGTTGCCAAATATTTTCTCCCATTGTGTGGGTTCCCTTTTTACTTTCTTGACAAACTCCTTTGAGGCGCAGAGGGCTTTAATTTTGAGGAAGTCCCATTTATCTATTTGCTGTTTTGCTGCTCGTGCTTTTGGTGTGATATTCATGAAGCCATTTCCTATCACAAGGTCCTGTAGATGTTTCCCTACACTGCTTTCCAAGATCTTTATGGTCTTGGCTCTTATATTTAGATCTTTGATCCATCTTGAGTTGATCTTTGTATAAGGTGTGAGATGGTAATCCTCTTTCATTCTTCTACATATGGCTATCCAGTTCTCTAGGCACCATTTGTTGAATAGGCCACTCTCTCCCAGTTGAGAGGGTTTGGTGGCTTTATTGAATATTATATGGCTATATATATGAGGTTCTATATCAGAACTTTCAATTCGATTCCATTGGTCTGTGTGTCTCTCCTTATGCCAATACCATGCTGTTTTCACTACTGTAGCTTTGTAGTATGTTTTGAAATCAGGAAGTGTGATTCCTCCACTTTCATTTTTCTTTTTCAGTATGTCTTTGGCTATTTGGGGCCTCTTTCATTTCCAAATAAATTTCATAGTTAGTTTTTCTAGATCCTTAAAGAAGGCTGTGTTGATTTTTATTGGGATTGCATTGAAGGTGTAGATCAGTTTTGGTAGGATAGACATCTAATAATGTTCAGTCTTCCTATCCATGAACAAGGAATATTCTTCCATTTATTTAGGTATTCTTTGATTTCCTTGAACAGTCTTGTATAGTTCTCGGTGTATAAGTTTTTACCTGTTTAGTTAAATTTATTCCTAAGTATTTGATTTTTTTATTTACTATTGTGAATGGTATTTGTTTCTTGATTTCCTCCTGATCTTGCTCATTATTGGTGTACAGAAATGCTACTGATTTTTGCCCATTGATCTTATAACCTGCGACTTTACTAAACTCATTTATGAATTCTAGAAGCTTTGTTGTAGAGCTCTCAGGGTTTTCTATGTATAGGATCATGTCATCTGCAAATAATGAAATTTTGATTTCTTCCTTTCCAATTTGAATGCCTTTTATGTCTGGTTCTTGCCTCAGTGCTCAAGCAAGTACTTCTAAGACAATATTAAATAGGAGCGGAGACAATGGGCATCCTTGTCTTGTTCCTGAGTTTACAGGGAAGGATTTTAGGATTTCGCCATTGTAAACAATGTTGGCTGTTTTTCATATATACTATTTATCATGTTCAAAAAATTTCCTTGTATTCTGATCTTTTGGAGTGTTTTTATCAAGAAAGGGTGCTGTATTTGTCAAATGTTTTTTCTGCATCTATAGATATAATCATGTGATTTTTTTTCCCTTCAATCTGTTTATATGGTGTATTACATTGATTAATTTTCTTATTTTGAACCATCCTTACATACCTGGAATAAATCCCACTTAGTCGTGCTGTATAATTCATTTAATGTGTTGTTGAATACGATTAGCAAGTATTTTGTTAAGTGTTTTTGCATCTAGGTTCATTAGAGAAATTGGTCTGTAATTTTCCTTTCTTGTGGTGTCTTTGTTTGGCTTTGCTACTAGGGTAATGTTGGCATCATAGAAGGAGTTCAGCAATGTTCCTTCTGTTTCATTTTTTGGAATAGTTTCAGCAGGATTGGTGTTAGTTCTTTCTGGAATGTTTTATAGAATTCACCTGTGAAGCCGTCTGGCCCTGGGCTCCTCTTAGTTGGGAGATTTTTAATGACTGATTCTATCTCTTTGCTTCTGATTGGTTTGTTAAGATCATCCATTTCTTCGTTCGTCAATATGCGCCACTTCTGTGTTTCTAGGAATTTGTCCATTTCCTCTAAATTGTCATTTTTGTTGGAATACAGTTTTTCAAAGTATCCTCTTATGATAGTCTTTATTTCTGTGGGGTCGGTGGTGATATCGCCTTTCTCATTTCTTATTTTGTGTATTTGCATCTTCTCTCTTTTTCTCTTTGTTAGTCTCGCTAAAGGTTTGTCAATTTTGTTGCTCTTCTCAAAAAACCAGCTCTTGGTCTTGTTTATCTTTTCAAGTGCTTTCTTATTTTCTATTTCATTTAGTTCTGCTCTTATCTTTGTTATTTCCTTTCTTCCTCTTCCTGTTGGGTTACTTTGTTGTTGTTTTTCTAATTCCTCCAAATGTGAAGTTAGTTCTTCAATTTTTGCTCTTCTTCTTTTTTGATATATGAATTTATGGCTATAAATTTCCCTCTCAGTACTGCTTTTGCTGCATCCCATAAATTTTGGTATGTTGTGTTATCATTATCATTTGTTTCAAGGTAGTCATTGATTTCTTTTGAGATTTCCTCTTTGACCCACTGTTTTTCTAAGAGTGTGCTGTTTAATTTCCAAATCGTGGTGTGAAATCTGGGCCTCTGTCCCTTGCAAACTTCCAGCTTCACTCCACTGTGGTCAGAGATATTGTTTTGTATGATTTCAATCTTTCTGAATTCATTAAGCCTTTCTTTATGGCTTAGCATATGGTCTATCTTGGAGAATGATCCATGTGCGCTTGAGAAAAATGTATATCTTGCTGTGTTTGGGTGTAATGATCTATATATGTCTATTAGATCCAGCTCCTCTAATATACTGTTCAAATGTTTTGTTTCTTTAATGATTCTCTTTTGAGATGTTCTGTCCAGAGTTGATAGTGGTGTATTAAAATCCCCCACTAAAATTGTAGATGCATCTATTTTTTTCACTTACTTTTTCCAGCGTTTGCCTCATGTATTTAGAGGCACCCTTATTAGGAGCATAAATATTTATGATTGTTCGATCTTCTTGACAGATTGTCCCTTTCACTAAAATGTAGTATCCTTCTTTGTCTCTCACAATTGTTTTGCATTTAAAGTCTATTTTGTCTGATATTAATATAGCTACTCCTGCCTTTTTTTGGTTATTGTTTGCTTGTATGATTGTTTTCCAGCCATTCACTTTCAACCTCCATGAGTCTCTGGGTCTAAGATGTGTCTCTTGTAGACAGCATATAGATGGGTCATATTTCCTTATCCAATGTCCCAATCTGAATCTTTTGATAGGTGAGTTTAATCCATTGACATTCAGTGTTATTACTTCCAAGGAATTATTTGTGTTAGCCATATTTTGATTGGATTTGTGTTCATCATATTTTTTTGGTATTTTTTTCCTTCTATTTTTGCCTTTTTTGTTGCTCTGACACCTTTCTCCAACTCTGCCTGTCCTGTTTTTTCCTTTCTTCCTGCAGAACTCCCTTTAGAATTTCTTGAAGGGGAGGTTTCTTGTTGGTATACTCTTTCAGTTTCTGTTTGTGAATATTTTGAACTCTCCATCATTTTTGAATGCTAGTTTAGCTGAATAGAGTATTCTTGGTTAGAATTTTTTTTTCCTTTAGTACCTTGACTATATCATACCACTGCCTTCTTGCCTCCATGGTTTCAGATGAGAAATCAGCACTTAATCTTATGGAGCTTCCCTTGTATGTGATGGTTTTCTTTTTTCTTGCTGCTTTTAGAATTTTCTCTTTGTCTTGAGCATTGGATAATTTGACAAGTATATGTCTTGGGGTGGGCCTGTTGGGGTTTATGACCAGTGGAGTGTGCTGTGCTTCTTGGATATGTACATCTGTCTCTTTCAGTAGATTTGGGAAGTTTTCAGCCATTATTTCCTGCAACACTCCTTCTGACCCCTTTCCCTTCTTTTCTCCTTCTGGAATGCCTATAATACGTATTTTTGAGCGTTTTGCATTATCATTCAGGTCCCTAAGCCCTAGCTGGATTTTTTCTATCTTTTTATCGACCACTTCTACTATCTGTTTGATTTCTGATGTACTGTCTTCCACATCACTAATTCTCTGCTCTGCCTCTTCTACTCTGCTGATATTTGCCGCAAGTGTATTTTTGATTTCTTGAACTGTGGTGTTCATTTCCATCATATCTGTTGTCTTTTTGCATATGTCTGCAATTTCCCCTCCAAGTGTTGTCTTCATGTTGTTAACCTCTTCCTTTACTTCATCAAATTTGTCATTGATAAATGTTCTGAGATCTTTCATTGCTTCTGTGAAGTTCTGCTCCCCTTCCTGATTTTTGGTTTGTTGATTGGATTCAGCCATGTTTTCCTGATTACTGGTTTGGTTTGTAAATTTTTGTTGCTGTCTGGTCATCATTTTTTACTTGATGGGTTTAATCAGTTCCTTAGTTTCTTTGTCTAGTCTTGGAGATTAATTAGCTGTTGTTTTTGCATAAGTGTTATATCTTCTCTTTGTCACTTTGTTCTTCTTATTCTACTTTCTTATTGCTGGTTAAGTTCACTTTAAAGGAAAGTATTAGTGCCGGGGAAAGGCAATTGTTTAAGCAAGGAAAAAGTGTAAAGTAGTATTGGTGATATATGTTAACAAAGCAACAATATGAGATCTGGGAGGATGGAGATTAGATTCATGTAAATTGTGTAGAGTTATAGCAGTAGGTAGAGTACCTATAATGAGGTAGATGACTGAATATGGGAGGAATATGGTATGAACTAAAAAGCTATTGTTTTTGTGAGAGAGGGAAAGAGAAAAGAAAGGTAATAGTTTCAAGAGTGGATAACAGACAGAAAACAAGACAAAATTATTAGAAATTAAGAGTTAGACAGTTTGTGGATCAAAGAAAGGGAGGTGGAATATAGGAGAGACAGTAGATGACGCAGGATATCAAGATGTAGGGGAAAGGGGATAATGTAGATATCCAAAATCTATTCGCACAGAAATGAGGCAGTGGAGGATGAGGAAACCCAGCAAACATGAGGTGTTTCCTGCAGCACCTATTGTATAGTTAAGATAAAATAGAATAAGAAGAAGATGGAGGATGAGAGAGAGAGAGGAAAAAAAAGACTTTGGGGGATATGCTGGGAGAAAAGACTAGGGGATAATCCAATGTTAGCAATCAGAACATTAAAAAAATAAAATAAAAAATAAAAATAGAATAAAAACAAAAACAAAACAAAACAAAAAAGAAAAAATGCAAACGTTGAGGACTAGGACATTCAAGGACCTCAGATGGACCTCAGGGCGTGATGGATTCAGGGATGCAAAGTGTGAGATATTGAGGACTCAAGAGGTGTGAGTCTCTGGGGTGTGGACCACCAGGGTTTAGGGGACTCAGACCTGGCAACCTCAAGTCCAGTTAACAGGAAGCCTGGGAGCACCACAGTGCATCACAGCCTTCAGGGATCCCCGCAGGTGGGTGCCAGCCCTATGGGTGAGGTCACATCCACAAGCTCTATCCTGTGTTCTGTACCCCACAATTCACTCACTCACTGGGGTCTATTCTGTGGCTAATCACCAATTGACTTCCGGACCCCTCCCACCCTGTGATCCCCCGGAATGGCCACCTGGGGGTGCCTCTAGGCTGCAGCCAATTTAATGACTCAGATCAATAGCCAGGTCCAGGGAGGCTCCAGCCAGAAATGCTTATAACAGAGTCCAAACCCAAAATTCCCAGGCTTCACAAAATATTCCCGTAATCAGCTTCCAAATGTCTCCCACCCTGCCAGATCCTGGTGGCGTCTTTTTATTGCTATCACTTTAAGTCCACTGTAGATCAGCAGCCAGGTTTGGGCGGGCATGGCTCTAGGTGGAAGCGCTATTGTTTGTGTCCACAATCAAAAATGCCCCCCCCCGCTTTGCCATAAAACTCCCGTTTGTCTCCCCAAATCGGTCTGCAAGTGCCTTCTGTCCTATTAAGCCCCCAATAGGCCACTCAGGGCTTATGAATTCCCCAGTACTACAGAGCCTCCAAAAAAAAAAAAAAACAACAGCCACGGCAGCTCCACCCACCCAAGGAGGGAACTTTCCGCGTGCAGCCGAGACCGCCGTGTATATTTTATAGACGTATTTTCTCTGTTACCTTCCCACCAAATCAATGTCCAGATGCCTCCTGACCTGCAAAAATCCTGAAACAACCTGGTCCCCAAGAGCCTCCAACACTGCCCAGTGGCTTCTTTGCAGGAGATATTATCAGGTAAGCTCACTCAGCCACCATCTTGCCCCACCCCGGAAGAACTCTTATCATTGATGGAATGCAGGGGCCACCAGAGGTTTTGAGGAATGGGAGAGGGAAAAATAGGTGTAACATAGGGGCATTTTGGGGACATTATATTTGTCCTACAGGACATTGCAGTGACACATACAGGCCATTGTATATTTTGTCATAACTTACAAAATTGTGTGGGTCAGAGTGTAAACTATAATGTAAATTGTAGTCCATTGTTAGTAGCAATACTTCAGTATGTTTTCATCAATTGTAACAAATGTACTATACTAATGAAGGATGTTTTTAATGTGGAAAGTGTAGGAGGGTAAGGGGGGGACATATGGGAATCCCTTATATGTTTTGTGTAACATTTATGTAATCTAAATCTTCTTTAAAATTAAAAAAATGTAAAATAAAGAAAAAATAAAAGTAAAACCGAGGCTTTTATAAGCAAAGATGCCTTACACGGAATCTTCACCATCATTCAAATACATTACTTTCAGAGAATTTAGCCATCAAATTTTGTAAAGATAGAAAAGACCATTTGCTCTACTAATTACTGTTTGCCCCTTTCACTTGACAAAGTTTTTCAAGACTCTATGTAAGTTTTTTTTTTTTGTCTGATATTCTATAATACACAGTATAGTTTCTGGTACTAGAAGTGTGTTTTGTCTGAAAAATGGAGCCACCTCAAATATGCTGGGAGTAAAGGGTTTGATATGGGAATTAGGCCTTACAACTATGTGGGAGGAACTGAGGCAGGGAAGGTCTGGACAGGCAGCCATGGGATGAGCAAAACAATCCTCTTCAGAAAACTGGAGCAGTGAGGGAAGCTAGAGTGAACAAAATGGCCAAGTATCCAAGGCCTCTGGACACCATGACCTCTTAAGAATGATGGCTTAGCTTTCCAAACCCCATGCACATTCCTCCCACTGGCAGCAATCCAATACTGGAGTATATAGGAAGGAGCATTCTGGGAACCATGGTTCCCAGACTTGGCAGTGAGAGGTGGTACTGCCAAGATGACTGTAGGTAATCCAGAAAATCAATTGCACAATGAAAAAAGAAACTTCATTTACTGAAAATGGGTCTATTTATTGTAACTGATAACTGGTGTACCTGCTAACAGAATGAATTCAGTTTAGCTAACTTTTTATTTTGTGAAGAACAAAATATCAGCTGAAGCATTTATGAAATCTTTTCCATCAGATTTTAAACATAATTTTGCAACAAAGGAAGTCCTGTTTTTAATATCAAAGGCAGTCTCCCTGCCTTACTGTCTTGTTGATCAAGGTGAGACAATGGCAGTGTTTTGAGTGATATTGGGCTTCCTTGTCTTGTTTCTGATCTTAGACGGAAAGGTTTCAACATTCCCCACTGACTACAATGTTGGCTGTGGGCTTTCATATATGCCTTTTATCAGAGTGAGGAAATTTATTTATATTCGTATCTTTTGAAGTGGTTTTTATCAAGAAAGAGTGCTGGATTTTGTCAAATGCCTCTTCTGAGATGATTATGCATTTTGTTTTCCTTCAGTTTGTTAATTCAGCATATTATGCTATTTGATTTTCTTATGTTGAGTCAACCTTGCATACCAGGAAGAAATTGCACTTGGTCGTTATGTATAAGTCTTTGATAATGCTGCTAGGTTTGATTTGCAAGTATTCTGTTGAGTACTTTTGCATCTATGTTCATTAAAGAGATGGGCCTGTAATTTTCTTTTCTTGTAGTGTCTTCGTCTGGCTTTGATATTAGGGTGATATCGACTTAATTAAAAGTGTGGGGTTATTTTCCCTCCTCTTCAATTTTTTGCAAGAGGTGAAACATAATTGGTGTTAATTATTTTGGAAATGTTTTGTAGAATTCACCTCTGAAGTCATCTGGTCCTGGGCTTTTCTTTTGTGGGAGATTTTGATGACAGATTCAGTCTCTTTAAATGTGATTGGTTTTGATAAGTCCTTGAATTTCTTATAGTGCCAGAGAAGATTGTGCATTTCTAGGAATTTTACCATTTCTAGGTTGTCTAGTTTGTTGGCATACAGTTTCTCATAATATCCTCTTATGATAATTTTTATTTCTGTGGGGTCAGTCATTACTTCCCTCTTTTCATTTCTAATTGTATTTATAAGCCCCTTTTTGTTTTGTTAATCTTCCTATGGATTTGTCATTTTACTGATCTTCTCAAAGAACCAGCTTTTTAAAAAATATGAGTAAATGTACTTTATTAATTATTGCAGAACATAATAGTTTTTGTATTATCCAACTAAACAATTAGGAAATTTACAGAGTAGCTTGAATTCAATAGCTTGTTTCAATTGTTTGCCCATTTCAGGTTTTTAAGATGATACAATTTTTTCTGATACTTCTTTTAATTTTGTAAAAAGAATTATTTGTTATCATATTATTTTTAAATTATCTTTTTTTAATGTTAATAGATCACACAAAATGTTACATTAAAAATCATAAGAGGTTCCCATATACCCCACTCCCAAATCCCCACACCATCATTTTGTAAATTGTATTTTTTGAAGATATATAGATCACAAAACATGTTACATTCAAAAAATATTAAGAGGTAAACATATAGCCCCCACCCACCCCATCCCACTGCTACCACAGCAACAACTCTTTCATCATTATGGCACCTTTATTGCATTTGGTGAATACATTTTGGAGCACTGCTGCACCACATGGATAATAGTTTTCATTGTAGTTTACACTCTGCCCCAGTACATTTTGTGTGAAATATTAACTTGAGAAAAAGATAATGAAAAAATAAAATAAAATATTAAAAAAATAAAGTAAAAAAATAAATTGTGGTATTAAAAAATGAAAAATATCATAAAATTTTGTTTTTGACATTTGGCCTTTCATCACTATAATTGGTGTTACCTTGCATGTAAAGTGGCAAGGAAATCTCTTCCATTCCTTCCTCAGTGTCTACATCCTTTTTTTATTTTTAATTTTGTCTTCAAAAAAGTTTTAGATCACAGTAAATTCACATATAAAATATAAGGGACTCCAATATAGCCAACATCATACACTTTACCCCTATCCCCAGCAATGATCTTTTTATATGTGGTTGTTATGTTTGCTACAGGTGATGTACACATGTAGAAACATAGCAACTAACCGTGGTTACATTTGGGTTTACATTATGGTTTATAGTTTAGACTATATACTTTTCTAAATTGTTTGTCTTTCTTTTTTTATTTACATTTTTTCCTTTCTTGACTGTATTTTTTGAAGATACATAGATCACAAAAAATGTTAAATTAAAAAATATAACAGGTTCCCATATAACCCACACTCACCCACCCCACTCCTCCCACATCAACAACTGCCTTCATCATTGTGGCACATTCATTACATTTGGTGAATACATTTTGGAGCACTGCTGCGCTGCATGGATTATAGTTTACACTGTAGTTTATAGTCTCCCCCAGTCCATACAGTGCATTATGGCAGGATATATAATGTCCAGCATCTGTCCCTGCAATATCATTTAGGAGGACTCCAAGTAATTAAAATGCCCCTCATCACATCTATTCATCCATCTCCCTGTTCTCAGGAATTAGCATGACCACTTTCTTCACATCAATGTTACAATTTGTTCCATTACTAGCCACAATTGTTCTATAATAGATTCGCAGTTAATCAATTCTAATGCATATTAATTTCTTCCATCCTGTGGACCCTGGATTAGAGATGTTCACTCCACCTCTGTATCAAGAGGGGGCTTAGATCCCACATGGCTGATTGGTACAAATCTCCTGCTTGCAGTTGCAGGCTCTCTTGGATCCCCTGTGTGGTGGTTTACCAACTTCATCTCCCTGTTAGCAGGCCTGGTTAAGACCAAGGAACCAAAGCGTCTGAGTTGCAACCCTCCTGAGGCTCAGGGCCCAGCTGGAAAATGACCAGCCCAGGGCTTCAAGTCTCCTGGGCATAACCAACCCAGTGCCAAAAAAAAGGTCCAGTAAAAGTGACAAGAGAGGCATGTGTAGAAAGGTCCAGTTGAGTCCAAATCCATCACCCTCAGGAACCCAAATTACAAATTAGAGACCACTGACAAGACACTGAAGTTCAGAGCCATCTGCCATGACCAGAGAACTTGTGTGTCTCCATAGCCCTCAGGAGAACCAGTATCTGGGGTTGTATCTACTTTGGCTGTCTCTGGGATCCTGCTGATGGGTGCATAAGCATGAACCCTCTGATGACCTCCTGACACTTTTTTTTTCATTTTTTTCTTCTTTATTTTCTTTTAAATGTTATATTAAAAAAAAGTGAGGTCCCCATATACCCCCCACCCCACCCACACCACCCCTCCCACATCAACAAACTCTTCCACCATTGCAGCACATCCACCGCACCCAGAGAATACATTCTGGAGAACCGCTGCAGCACATGGACAGTGGTCCACATTGTAGTCCATACTCTCCCCCAGTCCACCCATTGGGCCATTACAAGACACACAATGTCCAGTATCCATCCCTGCAGCACCACCTAGGACAACTCCAAATCCTGAAAATGCCCTCAAAGTATATCTCTTCTTCTCTCTCCCAACCATCAGCAGCCACTGTGGCTTCCCTCTCCACATCACTACTACAATTTTTTTCCCTTACTAATCACAATAGTCCCCCAGCAGAAGATTTAGCCATTTAAATTCATTTGTGTATACCATTGCCTCCTTCTTTCAGGGTCATTTTATAGTTGCATCATCAATTAATGATTGGTAATAATCCCTTGGTGGCAGGGAGGTTCATCCCTGAGAGTTATGTCACACACTGAGAGGAAGATAATACATTTACATGCTGAATTTGGCTTAGAGAGTAGCCACATTTGAGCAATATGAAGGCCCTCAGGAGGTAACTCTTAGGCACCATATATCTCTAGGCTTAGTTGAAATTTCAGACACACAGATCATAAGCATAGTCATCAGTATCAAGGGCTCATCATTGGACCATCCTTCTTCACTGTGATGGAAACTGAGGCATAGTGGTCTCACAAAGAGAGATGTGCTGTTTCCATGGCTACACTTTTAAAATAGGAATGCAGCAATTAAGTCTTTTGGGTCAACAGGACAAAGCTGTCTGGGGCAGGGAGAAATACAGGCAAACACACTTTGCAGTTTGAAAGGAATACTAAATCTTTGTATTCTGAGATAAGTTCTTTAATTTGTGAGTATTGTTAATGTGTAGTTAACACTGCTTGTTATCTCGATAGCTTGAGTATATATAATGACACATGTAGAAAATAAAGTTGTCTGAGGAGTCATTACTTGCAGACCCCCTGATCCCAGCTCGCTCATTCTTTCTCTTTATTTCCTTCCCCCTTTTCTCTCTCTTTCATTCCTGATACCCTCTGGGTCCAAATCTCCAACACACTCGTCATTGCCCTTGCACTTGGAGAATTGTTGCTGTTCCATTGGGGAATGTGACAAAGCTTCCCTTGCTAGGAACTCAGTACTCCCTCAGTTGCCATTTGTAACTGTAACTTCTATGAAAATATTCAATGAATATCAGAAAATGTTTATGCACCCTATATACATGCCCTAGAGAACTCCCTCCCAACCATGTGCCCCCATCAATAACACCCCACACCAGTGTTCCTCCACTACCATAGTTGTATCCCTCTGCGATCCAAAACTTCTTCAAAAATGAAGCCTAATATATTGTCAAATTCAATTAATAGGAAATTGAAATAGAAAGGATTGGTTTAAAGTTAGAAAAAGAATAAATACTAAATTAAAAAAAGCTAAAATAAAGTAAAAAATGAATTGGGGTATTAAAAATGAAAAATATCATAAAACTTTGTTTTTGATATTTTGCCTTTTGTCACTGTAATAGGTGTTGCCATGTATATACAGTAACAAGGCAGTTTCTTACATTCCTTCCACAGTGTCTCCATTCTTTTTGTTTTAATTTTGTCTCCAAAAATGTTTTAGATCACAGTAAGGTCACATATACTATATAGGGGACTCCCATATACCCAACATCAAACTCTTTCCCCCCTCCCTAGAAATGATCTTTTTACATATTTATGCTATATTTGCTGTAGCTGATGTACAGATATTGAAACAAAGCTACCAAATATGGTTTCATTTTGGTTTACATTATGGTTTATATTTTAGACAGTTCAATTTTCTAAAATTTTTTTATCATTATGGTTTATATTATGGTTTACATTTTAGCCTATAGACTTTTTTACATTTTTGGTGTAATATAACATGACATATATCCATCATTGCACAAACTTGTGGAACAAGTCCACTACCCCCCATTTACCTTGCTTCCATCTATTCTGCTCCTCCTTCCCCCTCCCCTCAGGACCCACAGTGACAACCAAGCTTCACTACTTGAAGGACCAGATTCACAGAAACTTGCATCAATGCTGAGGGTTTGACACACTAAACTGTCCTCCCCCATTGGCAGCCACCAATTCTTTCTAGAGAACCCTTACTTCTGTTTGAGTACATCAGGCCTCCCCAGGATGGGGGTACCCCTTCCCACACATTGATGGGTCTCCACCCAATGATACTACACACTATGACAAGATGAGCACTCACACACTCCCTAGAAGTCTGCCCCTGTGCCAGATGCCTCCCATTAAGCACCTTAAACAGGTAACCATTCCTTATTATATTTTTTAAAGAGTTTTCTCATCATTATAGATTCAACCACATACCCGACAATCTCCCATGATCATCTGTTATCCCAGCCCTCCCTCCAATCTCTTGGACCATCTGACTCATTCTCCCAACCCTAACCTCCATCAAGTCTACAAAGCCCCACCCAATAGTATTCCTATGTCCCCATCTTATCCCTTCTGTGTGCAACTCCTTAGCACCACTTTATCATAGATTTCACTGATATAGGCATCAGCTTACAAACTTCCTTTCCCTCCCAATTTCCTGTAAGCCTATCATTCAGTCTCTAGCTCTCTGAAACAGCTTGGTTTGCTTATTTCTTATCAGAAAGGTCATGCAGTATTTGTCCTTCAATGTCTAGCTTGCTCACTCAACATAAGGTCTTCAAGATTCATCCATGTTATCCAATGTGTTTGTACTCTATTCCTTCTTATAGCTGAGTAGTATTCCATTATATGCATATACCACATTTTGTTTATCCATTCTTCTGTTGATGGGCATTTGGATTGATTTCAAATTTTGGCAATAGTAAATAATGCTGCTATGGACATTGGTGTGCTTATATCACTTTGTGTCCTTGTTTTCAGTTCTTCTTGGTACATATCCAGCAGTCAAATTCCTGGGTCATATGGCAAATCTATAGCTACTTTTTTGAGAAAATGCCAAACTGTCTTTCAGTATGGCTGCATCCTTCTGCATTTCTACCAGCAAAGGATAAGTGTGGCCATACCGCCACATCATCTGCAACACTTGTAGTAGTCAGTTTTTTAAATAGCCCCCAGTGTTATGGGAGTAAGATGATATCTCATTGTAGTTTGGATTTGCATTTCCCTAATAACTAATGATTTCAATTATCTTTTCATGTGATTTTTAGCCATTTGTCTTTCTTCTTTGGGGAAGCATCTGTTCAAATCTCTTGCCCATTTTTTTAAATGAACTGTTTTTCTTTTTATATTTGAAATATAGGATTTCTTTATATTTGCAGGATATCCACCTCCTATCAGATATATGTTTACCAAATATTTTCTCCCATTGGGTAGCCTATCCTTTCACTTTCTTGAAAAACTCCTTCAGGTGCAAAAGGCTTTAATTTTGAGAAGGAACCATTTATCTTCTTTTGCTGCTCGTGCTTTGGTTTGAACTCCATGAAGTCATTTCATATTAAAAGGTCTATAGATGCTTCCCTACATTGGTTCCCAAGGTCTTTATGGTCTTGGCTCCTATTTTTAGGTATTTGATCTATATTGAGTTGTTTTTTGTGTAAGGTGTGAGACAGTAATCCTCTCATTCTTTTGCATGTGGATATCCATGCATGGGGTTTGGCAGGTACATGTTTGAAACTACAATGTTGGGAATGCTCTTTTGGCAATATGGCAAATGAGGGTTACTGATTTAAGGTGTTGAATGTGTGAGACATTTGGGGAAGGGTGTGCTTTGGGCAAGCTTCCAGGGAGTGTGTGAGTGTTCCTCTTGCCATAGTGTGTTATATCTGTGGTTGGAGACCCAAATAATAGCAGCAGGTGATGGAATCCCATCTAGGGGAGGCCCACCATGTTCTCAAAGAGAAGGATCATCTCTCAAAAGCATGGGTGGTCCCTAATAAGTAAGGACAGACCAGTGTGTCAAGCCCTCAATATTGTTGCAAGTAACTCTGAATCCTGCAAAGAGTGAAGCCTGATGGTTATCAGGAGTTCTGAGGGGAAGGGAAGGGAAGGAGATATAGAACAGATGAAACAGGGGGCATTTTGGGGCTGATGGAAGTTCTACATGATCTTGCTATGATGGATGCAGACCAGGTTAAATTACATAAAAATTTATAAAAATGTATGGTCCATCAGTGTGGCATATTCTATTCCTCTCTCCTCCTCCCCTCAGGGCCAACAGGGACAACAAAGCTTCACTGCATTGTTGCTGTGGGAGGAGTTGGGGGAGTGGGATATATGGGAATCTATTAAAAATTTTAATGTAACATTTTGCGTGATCTATGTATCTTTTTTAAAAGACAATAAAAACTTTGCTAAAAAAAAGTGTCAGGTCCAAAATGTAAACCAAAATGTAAATCATTGACTTCGGTTAGTAGCTATGTTTCAGTATTTGTACATCAGTTGTAACAAACGTGTCATCCACATATAAAATATTATTAAGTGGGGAAGGAGGAAAAACAGGGAGGATGTTCGGCATAGGGGAATCTCCTGTATTTGGTACATGATTTTCTGTAACCTAAAACTTCTTTGAAGACAAAATAAAAAAAGTAAGACACTGGGGGAACAAAGAGAAGAAAATGTCACTGTACATATAGGACAACAGATGTTACGGTGATGAAAGACAAATTTCAAACATTTTAAAAATGTTTTTTCATTATTTTTATCACATTTTAAAATTTTTATTTAAAATTTTAAAAATAGTATTTCTTATTTTTGAAACTATCATTATTTCATTCTCATATCAATTAGATTTTACTCTTTTATTGCTTTTTGAAGAAGTTTTGGATTGCAGAAGAGTTATAACTGTGGCAGGGGAGGATCATTGGCTAGGGATATCAGCGATGGGGGATACATGGGGGGAAGCTCACCTGGATATACATATAAAGCATATAAATGTGTTCAAATGTTCATGGGGGCATTGTCATGGTGCATGAAGATTCATGAATAACTGGAGGAATGTCCATTTCCCTTCCCGGGGATCTCTGTTACATTCTCTAATGGAACAGCTAGAATCCCTTGAGTACAGGGGCAATGACTAATGAAGAAGGATGGTCCATTGATTGGCTTTTGATATTGATTACTGTATGTATGAAATTTTCCTCTTGAAATGGAAACTTAGCCTAGTATTATAGGTTGCCTAAGAATTGCTTCTTGGAAGCCCTTTTGTTGCTATTATGTGGCTCCTCTCTAAACTGAACTCAGCATATAAATATATCACCTTCCTCCCAGCATAGTAAATGACTCCTGTGAGTGAGCCTCCCTGGCATTGAGGGATTACTACCAAGCAACAACCAGCATCCAAATGGGAAAAGACCTTGACCAAAAAGTGGGAAAGGTAAAGACAAATGAGTTTATATGGCTAAGAGGCTTCAAGCTGAGTTGGGAGGTCATTCCAGAGGTTGTGCTAATGCATGCCTCAGCAGGATCTCATTGACTGGAACGTAGATATTACCACAAATAACTGGGCTCTTCTGGGTGCTGGAGATATCTCGACACTAAAAACAGTGTAGATAGCTCAGGAGCTTTGTGCCTTGTAAGTGTGCCCTATTTTGGGGTTTGTACTCCCCAGTGTGACACAGATGGACTCAGTTGTGTTTTCCCTACACATGGCTTTTCTGTCCTTCTATATAGTACTATAGAGTTAGTACTAGAGTTGTTAGGTATATGCCCAAGAGACTTAAATCTTTGGTCTGTCCATGTGCCAGCTTGGCTCTGAATCTCAACAGAGTTGAAACACCTACACTCTAGTCCATTGTTCTTACCCAGGAGAGCCAGCAAGTAGATGATGATGGACACCACCATACCAAGGAACTGAGAGAGTCTAAAATTGCAAACAAGTGAGCCCCATTCATAGGCCCTATGGGATCACAGCTCTGTCTCAATTAGAGGTGGATTAGGCATCACCATTCCAAAATCTTCAGGATTGTAGAATGTACTATGGACTAAAGTAGACATAGTGTTATTCTACTATAGACTTATTGGGATTCAACAGTAGAAGAAATTATATTACTGATGTGCAGGCCATGTCCACTAAAGGTTCTGAGGTCAGGGAAAGGGAAAAAGAGGTGACTACAGGGACATTTTGGGGACTTGGGAATTGTCCTGAATGACATTGCAATGACAGATATAAGCTATTTATATATCTTGCCATAACCTACAGAACTGGGTGGGAGAATATGTAAGGTACAATGTAAATTTTAATCCATGCTTAGTGGCAATGCTCCAAAATGTGTTCATCAATTACAATGAATGTACTACACTAATGAAGGATATTGTTAATGGAGGAAAGTGTGGACAGTGTGGGGAGTGGGGCATATGGAAATCCCCCATATTTTTAAAGTAATACTTATGTAATCTAAATATCTTCTAAAAATAAGTAGACTTAAAACAGAAATTAATAAAGGGAACAGCTAGTCAAAAATAGGAAATAAGAATGGTGAGGCAAAAGCTGATACAATAAAATGGAAGATAGTTCTTTGTTTAAAAAATGGGGTATCGGGTATATGGGGATCTCTTATGTTTTTTAATGTCACTTTTTTGTGATCTATATATCTTCAAAAAATACACTTAAAATAAATAAAATAAAATTTAAAAATCTGAATACAGTCGACTAATAAAAATGTAAATAAATGAGGACTGCTTATTGTTTGAAGAATTCACCAGAACCCCAAAATTGGAAGACAGTGAAGTCAGCTATGTTCTCAGAAAGGTTCCAAAATATAGCAGCAGTTTGCTCATTTCCCAAAGTCCTGCCTTGTTCAGTTTCTTCTTCTCAAGATGGATATAACCTCTATTTTTCAATACTCTTTTAAAACAGTCAATAAACCACAAAAGGACTATATTCAGGGAGTCACACCCTGATTACACAGACAAAACAATCAGTGCTTCATTCTCTGGTATACATCTTCATTAGATATATATACCAGATAATTTCAAATTATAACCCTCAGATAATGTTGAATGTGTAAAACTATTGTGAAGAGAAACTATGAAGATTCCTTCATTTTTCTTTTTACTGCATTCAAAATTTCTTTTTACTGCATTGTATGTAGTATGAAATATTCCAGGTCCTGGAGATTCTTTAGGGATCCTAACAACTGGTTCTCTATAGATAAAAGGCTGGAACTTTCTGAAATAAATGTGGAACTAAAAACAAATGGAAGATAAATATGAACATTTCAGCAAGTTTAACGATGTGATGAAAGTACAACAGGTTACTGGGATGAAGAATGAAATATGGGATTGGTAGGGTAGAAGCTATATAGTACTCTCTAGAGTGGGATCAAATGTTAATAATTATCTCTATAATTGTTTTGATATGGGGGAATTATATAATAATTATAATAAATATCACAGGCCAGGACATAATTTTATTTCATTTGCCATTGAATTGCTCAAATATTTGAGAGAAATTCAAGGGTTTACTTTATTTTGACATATTTATTTTATTTTTCTCTGAATATGTTATCATGTAGCATGAAAAAAATAGCCTGAGAAAATACAAGTTCATTTAAAATTTTTTGTAAATCACATGACTAAGGAAAGGAGCCAGATATTTACTTGTTCAAACTATTTCATTGTTAATATGTGTGATGGTTAGGCTAGTATGTCAACTCAGCCAAGTAATTACCCCCAGTTATTTGGTCAAGCAAGCACTGGGCTAATTGTAATAAAAGGGTATTTATGGACTTTAGTCACCACTGACTTTGTTGCAGTGGTAAATCATAGATAACTGAATACAATTACATCAGTCAGGGAGATTGCCATCAACAATGAGTGATGCTTTATACAATCAGTTGAATACCCTAAAAGGGGAAGTGATTCCAGCATTCAGAGAGAATTTCCCAACTCATCTTTGGACAGCCAACATTTCCCAGAAAATCATCATGGACCTTCATTGGACTTTCAATGGAGCCCCTGGTTGCAGCCTGCCTGCAGAACCTGGATTTGTGCATCCCCATGGCCACATGAGAAACTCTGATAAAATCTCTTACTATTGACAGATATCTCTTATTGATTCTGTTTCCCTAAAGAGCCCTGATTAATACACTATTTCATTATTAATATGCCTTGAGGGAAGTAGGTCAAATAGATTTTGTAATAAACTTTAAATTTTAGAACAGTTTTAGATATACAGACTGTTTTGAAGATATTACACAGTTCCCATATATCACACATGCAATTTTACCTGTTAGCATCTTACATTAGAGTGGTACATTCATTATGATTAATGAACTAATATTGATATATTGTAATTTAATAAAATTTATTTTTAAAGAAAAAATAAAAATTAATACACTCAGCTGACACTCTACTCAATGAAGAAACCGTGAACGCTTTCCCACTAAGATCAGGAACAAGATAAGGATGACCACAGTCACCACTATTATTCAATATTGTGCAAGAAGTTCTAGCAAGAGCTATTAGGTAAGGAAAAAAACCACTAGAATAGGAAAGGGAAAAAGAAAACTTTCACTATTTGAGGATAACATTATTGAAAACATGGAAAGCCCTGAAAAATCTACAACAAAACTTCTAGAGATTAAAAAAAAACAAGTTCAGTAAAGGGGCAGGTTATAAGATGAACACAGAAATCAGTAGCATTTCTGTATATTATTAATAATCTCAGGATGAGACAGCAAATAGATGGCTCAAATTTTCTGTCCTGCAAGTTCCACTAATTTTCTATGCATGCTTTGAAATTCTTTGTGCTCATCTAATATCTTCTTTTTTTATTTTTTATTTCTTTAAAAGATATTTAGATTACATAAATGTTACATTAAAAAAAATAGGGGATTCCCATATGACCTGCTCCCACACTGCCCACCCTTGCTCTCGTTAACAACAACTTTCATTAGTGTGGTACCTTCATTGCAATTGATGAACACATTTTAATTATTGCCACTAAGCATTAATTATAGTTTACATTGTAATTTACACTCTCACACAATTCTGTAGGTTGAGGCAGGATATATAATGGCCTGTTTCTGTCATTGCAGTGTCATTCAGGACAATTCCCAAACCCCAGAAAAAGTTCCTGTGTTACACATCTCCTTGTCCTCAAAACCTCCAGTGACCACTGCCTTCACATCAATAATATAATTTCTGCCATTGCTAGAATCTTAATAACTTTATAGTAGAATACCAGTAAGTCTTCTCTAGTCCATAGTCCATTCCCCAATCCTGAAGATTTGGGGATGATGATGCCCACTCCAACTCTAATTGAGATGGGGCTTCAGTTCCACATGGCTGATGGTTTGGACTCTCATGGTTGCAGTTGTATGTTCTCTTCATTCCTTGGTATGGTGGTTGTCCATTATTACCTCCTTGTTAATTGTCAAGGGAGAGTCCAATGAACAGGAGAGTAGGTACTGTAAATCCTTTGAGGTTCAGGGCCCAGCGGGATGGCATTTGGAAAGTCAAAACACTAAAGTCTCCTTGATATACACCTACCAACACCAGCACTGACTATAGGTTCAAATAGAAAGGACTGAAGAGACGTGTAGGGCAACAACAACTCTTTCCAATTCTGTCACACAGGGGAGCGCAAACCCTAAAGTAGGGCCACTGTCAAGGCACTGAACTCACAAGCTGTCTACCCCAACCATATGCCTGGGTGTCTCCAGAGCCCCTAGGAGTCCCACTATTAGGGGTAGTGTGTAATTTGGAAATGAGATCTTGCTGGAACTTGTACAAGTGTAACCTCTGGAATGACCTCCCAACTCACCTTGGAGTTTTTTAGCAATATAAACTCATCTGTCTCTACTTTTTCCTCCTTTTAGTCAATGTCTTTTTCTAGTTGCATTTCTAATTGGTGCTTAGTAGTAATCTCTCAGTGCCAGGAAGACTCAACTTTAGGAGTCATGTCCCATGCTGAGGGGAAATTATTGCATTGATATGCTGAGTTTGGCTTAGAGAGAAGCCACATTTGAGCAGCAAGGAGGCCCTGGGGGGTAATACTTAGGCATCCTACAATACAATGCTAAATTTAAATTTCAAGAGTAAAGGTTCATAAGACTATCATCTATATCAAGAGCCCATCAATGGACCATCCTCCTTCACTAACCCTTGCATCTGAACTTGAGGCTTCTTGCTGTTTCATCAGAATGTGGCAAAACTCTCCAGGATGGAATTTCAATACTCTTTTAGTTATTGTGTGAATATCCATCCACTGTGACTAACCTCCATTAACATTTTAACACATTTATATGCCTAATATATATGCCCATAAGAGCCTTCTCCCATTTATTCCCTTTAAGTGGCACCCCACATAACTATTCCTCCCCTGCCACCATTTAACCCTTCTGAGATCCAAAACTTCTTCAAAAATGAAGCCAATAAAACAACCAAATAAAAATTAGAAAATGGAATAATAATGATGGTTTAAAATAGGAAATAAAATATTTAAAAATTTAAAACATAAAAGTAAAACAATTCTGGGATAATAAAAAAATGAAGAATTATAAAATGTTTTGACACTTTGTCTTTCATCACTGTGAAATCTGCTGCCCTGTATGTAGAGTGACATTTTCTTCCATTTGTTCCTCCAATGTATTAATTTTTTCATTTTGTCTTCAAAGAAGTTTTAGGTCACAGCAATGTCATATACAGAATATAGGGGACTCCCATATATCAAACAACCTTCCCCCTTTTCTCTGTTGCCCTATCAATAACATTTTATATGTATATGGTACATTTTTTACAACTGATGTACAAATGCTGAAGCATATCTAGTGACAATAAGTGGTTTACATCGTGGTTTATATTTTGGACTGTACACTTTTATAAGCTTTGATGAAACTTAATGTGACCTGTAGCCATCATTGCAAGATCATGTATAACACTTTCATTGCCCTCAAAATGCTGCATGTTCCATCTATTTTATTGCTCCCTTCCCTTCCCCTCTGCACCATAGCAACCAACAGGCTTCACTCTTTGCAGGACTAGATTCATAGTTACTTGCAACAACACTGAGGGCTTGACACACTGGTCTGTCCTCCCTTATTGGGCACCACTCATGCTCTCAAGAGACTCCCACCCCTCTGTTTGAGAATAAAGCAGACCTCCCTGGGTGGGATTCCAGCAACATCCTGCTCATTATGTCCATCTCCACCCACTAATATAACATGCTATATCAAGATGAACATTTGCACACTCCTTAGAAGTCTGTTCCTAGTGCACTTTCTCCAAATGCACCCCCCCACATCCAATACCCTAAGCCAGTCATCCTACCATGCCCTATTGCCAAAAGAGCATTCTCAACATTGTAGTTTCAATCACATACCCACCAATCCAGGTGTTCAACTGCTTCTTCCCCAATCCTAACCCCAGTTCAATGGACAGTTCAACTCCCCATCCACAAACTACCTCCTGAAGTATCTGAACTGCCTAACCCAATAGCATTACTGCACCACTGTCATATCTGCCCACTGCATAATTACACAATTCCACCTTATCATAGATTTTACCCATGTGGGCACTGGCCACAGCCGTCTTCTCCCTTTCTATTTCATAAAAATGAATCTTCCAGACTCTAGCTCTATGAGTCTACTCAATTTTCTCAATTCATATCAGTGAGGCCATGTAATCTTTGTCTTCAGTGCCTGGCTTGCCTCATTCAACATAAGATCTTCAGGATTCATCCAAGTTATCCTGTGTTCAAATGTAATGAATGTGTCACACTAATGAAAGAGGTTGTTGATGTGGGAGGCATGGGGGACTGGGGGGTAGAATATGTTGAACTTCTTATATTTTTGTTTAAAGATCTATTTATTTATTTATTTCTCTCCCTTCCCCCTGCCCCGCACCAGTTGTCTGTTCTCTGTGTCTATTTGCTGTGTCTTCTTTGTCCACTTCTGTTGTTGTCAGCAGCACAGGAATCTGTGTTTCATTTTGTTGTGTCAGCTCTCCATGTGGGTGGTGCCATTCTTAGGCAGGCTGCACTTTCTTTTACACTGGGCAGTTCTCCTTACAAGGCACACTCCTTGCCCATGGGGCTCCCATATGCAGGGACACCCCTGCATGGCACGGCACTCCTTGCGTGCATCAGCACTGCGCATGGGCCAGCTCCACACAGGCCAAGGAGGCCAGGGTTTGAACCATGGGACCTCCCATGTGGTAGACAGATGCCCTAACCACTGGGCAAGTCTGCTTCCCTATATTCTTTAATGTGACATTTTTTGTGATCTATGTATCTTTAAAAAAAGTCGAGTTAAGAAAAAAATTTAAAAAATTAAAAGTACTGTATGTATATGCACAATTTGTATGCATATACCACAATTTGTTTATCCATTCTTCTGTTGAAGAGCATTTGGGCTGATTACAACTTTTGGCAATAGTAAATAATGCCACTATGAACACTGGTGTGCATGTGTCTGTTCATGGCCTTGCTTTCAATTCTTCTGGGTATAAACCCAGCAGTGGAATTACTGGATCATACTGCAGTTCTATAGTTAGTTTTCTGAGGAACAACCATTCTGACCTCCACAAAGTTTGCACCATTCTACATTCCCACCAGCTGTGCATGAGAGTTACCATTCTCCATTTCCTCTCTAACAGTTGTAGTCCTCTGCTTTTTTAATAGCTATGAGTCTAATGGGAATAAGATGTTATAACATATAGGATGTTTTCTTTCCCTTTATACATCTTTAATTCCTTCCTCCAAGACATTCCTTCCTTGTACTCTGTCAGGCATCTACTGATATTATTTAATTTATGTTCAATAATTTATGCAAATTTAATTATAGAATATGTACTATTATTTAGTTTCTATCATCTGGCACAGGGGCAGGCTTCTAGGGAAAGTGTGAGTGTTCATCTTGTAATAGTGTGTTATATCATTGGGTGTAGACCTAGACAATGAGAGGGTAGGTGTACCCCATTGTGGGGAGGCTTAATGTTCTCAACCATAGGGAATTGTGTATCTCCAGGGAATTGGTGGCTCCAATGAGGGAGGACAGTTTAATGTATCAAAGCCTTAGCATTGTTTCAATTATTTGTGAATCTGGGCCTTCAAGCAGTGAAGCTTGGTTGTCACTGTGGACCCTGAGGGGAGGGGAAGAGAGGAATAAAATAGATGGAAGCAGGGGTAACTGGAGGGCAATGGAATTGTTCCACAAGTTTGTGCAATGATGGATATAAGGCATGTTAAATTTCACCAAAAATGTAATAAATGTGTATAGGTTAAAATGTAAACCATAATGCAAAACATAATGTAACTAAAAATTTTGAAATTGTGCAGTCTAAAATATAAATCACAATGTAAATCAAAATGGAACAATTGGGAAGTGGCTGTGGCTCAATCAGTTGGGCTCCCATCTGCAATATGGGAGGCCCTGGCTTTACATCCCAGGGACTCCTTGTGAAGGCAGGCTCTCTCACAAGCACTGCAGAGTGCTGCCAGCCCACAAGGGCTGCAGAGGGCCAACTCAGCAAGATGACACAACAAAAAGGGAGACAAGGAAAAATCACAGGAGAGCGTGCAGTGAATGGACACAGAGAGCAGAAAACAAGCAAGCTGCAAGGGGGGGATAAATAAAAATGAAATACTAACACAGAAGAACACACAGTAAATGGACACAGAGAGCAGACAGAAAGCAAAAAGCTACAGGTAGGGGGAAATGGAACCATGTTTGGTACCTGTGTTTTAATAGTATATCAAACTGCAGCAAATATAACATGAACATGTGAAAAGATCATTGCTGCTGAAGGAGGAAAAGGGTTTGATGGTGGATATATGGGAGCCCCCTATATTGAGTAGGTGAGTTTACTGTAATCTAAAACTTTTTGAAGACAAAATTATTTTTTAAAAAAAGGATATAGATGCTGAGGAAGAAATGAAAGAAATTACCTTTCCACTGTACATATAGGACAACACCTATTACAGTGATGAAAGGCAAAACATCAAAACAAAGTCTTATGATAGTTTTCATTTTTAATACTCCAATTTACTTTTTACTTTATTTTAGTTTTTCTAAATTAGTATGTATTCTATTTCTAATCTTTAAAGCTATCATTACTGTTTCAATTTTCCTACTAATTGAATTTGGCAATGTATTAGTCTTCATTTTTTAAGAAGTTTTGGATCACAGAGGGGTTCAACTATGGCAGGGAAGGAACACTGTGTGGGGTGTTAGTGATGGGGGACACATGACTGGGAAGGAGTTCTCCAGGACATGTATATGGGGTATATAAAAATGTCTGAATATTCTTTGGGTATGTTCATAGGAGTTACACTTACAAATGACAACTGAGTGAGTGCTAAATTCCTAGCCAGAGGAGCTCTATCACATTCACCAAAGGGACAGCAACAATCTCACAAGTGCAAGGACAAAAACCAATGAAGAAGGGTGATCTAATGATGAGCCTTTTATAGCAATGACTATGCTTATGATCCTGAGCCTGAAATTTCAACAAGGCCTAGAGCTGCAGGGTGCCTAAGAGTTACCTCCTGAGAGCCTCCATGTTGCTCAAATGTGGCCACTTTCTAAGCCAAACTGAGAATATAAATGCACTACCTTCCCCCCAGCATGGGACATGACTCCTGGATATAAGCCTCCCTGGTGCTGAGGGATTACTACCAATCACTACTGGTGATGCAACTAGAAAAAGACCTTGAATAAAAGGGGGAATAATGGTAAAGACAAATGATTTTACATGGCTAAAAGTCTTTTAAAAAGAGTTGGAAGGTCTTCAGAGGGGTCGCACTTATGCATGCCTAAGAAAGATCCAAGAGACAGCCAAAGTAGATACTACCCCAGTTCCTGGTGCTCCTGAGGGTTATGGGGACCAACAGGTTCTGTGGTCATGATAGATGGTTCTGGATTTCACTGCCTTTTCAATGGGCCCTGCCTTGTAATTTGTATTCCTGAATGTGATGGAGCTGGACTCAGATGTGAAGTTTCTACATGTGATACTTCTATCATTTTTTCTGAACCTGTGGTTGACACTGGGTTGGTGTATACTCAGGAGACTTGAATCTCTGTACTGGCCATGTGTGTGCTGAGCTCTGAGCCTCAGCAGAGTTGCAATTCCTACTCTCTGGTTCATTGGACTTACCCAAGTTAGCTAACAGGGAGGTGAAAATGGTCAATCACCACCCTAGGGAACTGAACTACAACTGCAAGCAAGAGAATCACATCCATCAACCATGTAGGATCTAAGCCCCCTCCCAATTTAGAGGTGGATTGGACATCACCATCCCAGTGTCCACAGGATGGAGGAATAAAATATGGATTAGAGTGGACTTACTGGTATTCTGCTATAGAACTATTATGACTCTAGTAATGAAAGAAACTGCATCACTGATGTACACACAGTAGCCATGGTAGTTGCTGAGGGCAGGGAGAGTGAAGAAGAGATGTGATGTAGGGGCATTTTTTGGGACTTGGAGTTGTCCTAAATGATATTGCAAGGTCAGATGCTGGATATTATATATCCTGCCATAACCCACTGAATGTCCTGGGGGAGAGTGTAAACTACAATGTAAAGTATAATCCATGCATTGCAGCAGTGCTCCAAAATGTATTCACCACATACAATGAACGTGCCACAATAATGAAAGAGGTTTTTGATGTGGGATGAATAGGGTGGGGTGTGGGGTATATGAGAACCTGTTATATTTTTTAATGTAATATTTTTTGTGATCTATGTATCTTTTAAAAATAGGCAATTACATTAAAAAAATTTTTTAAAGAATAATGAAGCTTTTCAAATACATATATTTAAAAAAGTGTTCTGCTTAACAAAATAAAATAATATTGTCATTTAAAAATGCTATTTCATCTTTAAAATTTCTAAATTCTGTGTCCATTTTATAATGTACATAATATATTAGTACCACAGTATGAAAATATAGTCATGCATGAATTTTGGGTGATTGCTTCAAAAATTTTCCCTAACTGGTTTGTATAATCCAAATGGTCTGTGACAACAGCCTAGAGCTGTGTTGTCCAATATGGTGACCACTAGCTACATGAACCTATTGGGCATTTGTGTGGTTTGTGTTACCGAGGAACCCCATGTTTTATTTTATGTACTTTTAGTTAATTTAAATTTTACAAATAAAACAATGTGAAATATATATGAATATTTTTGTTAAGGAAGACATGTATGGTTTCAGTAAGACTACATTTCACTGTAGGTTTTGAAATTTTAGTACAGAAATTGAGATGTCCTGTAGGTTTAAAGTACACATCATATTTCACAGTATAAAAAATACAAAATGTCACATCAATAATTCTACATTGAGTCCATGGTGGAATGATAATATTTGGATATTTTGGATTGAATAAAATACATTGTTAAAATGAAAGAGATTCCTAGAGGCTTTGCTGTACTGGGGAGTTCCCAAGCCCTGAGCAGGCTGTTTTAGGGGGCTTGCAGGGTGGGAGGTGTCTGGAAGTCGATTTGGTGAGACAGTGATGGAGGAGATTCTTGCGAGAGGTGGAATTTTGGGTTTCTGACTCAGAGGTCAGAGGTTCTGGGTGAAGCCCCTCCCCCTAGGGCTGGTGGCTGGGCCACAGTGATCCCTGGGATCTTTGTTGTGTGGGGAGCTCCCAAACCCTGAGTGGGCTGTTTTGGGGGCTTACAGGGCAGGAGGTGTCTGGATGTCGATTTGGTGAGACAGGGATAGAAGAGATACTTGCAAGAGGTGGAACTTTTGGTTTCTGATGTGGAGGTCAGAAGGCCTAGGAGGAACCCTTCCACCTAGGGCTGGCAGCCCATCCACAGCAGTCCCTGAACTCATTGTAGTGCAGCAGCGCCCCTAGCAGGCTGTTTTGGGGGATTGGAGGGCAGGAGGTGTCTGGATGTCGATTTGGTGAGACAGTGACAGAAAAGATTCTTGTGAGAGGTGGAATTTTGGGTTTCTGAAATGGAGGTCAGAGTTTGTGGGTGGGACAGCTCACCCTAGGGGTGGCACCCAGTTGTGGGGATCCCTAAAGGCTGTGTTGTGCTGTGGTGCTCCCAGGCCCCCTGTTAACTGGATGCGTGGTTTCCCAGGTCTGTGTCCCCTAAAGCCTAGTGGTCCATGCTCCAGAGACTCACACACCTTGAGTCTGCAATATCACAGACTTCCCATCCCTGAAACTGCCATGCACTCAGGTCCATCTGAGGTCCTTGATTATCCTAGCCCTCAGCGTTTGTGAGGGTTTTTTTTTTGTTTTTTGTTTTTTGTTTTTTGTCTTGGTTCCTAATATTGTATTATCTCCTGGTCTTTTCTCCCATTTTATCCCCCAAGATCATTTTTTGTTTATTTAGTTTTTTTCTCCTTTCCTTTTCTTACTTGTTTCCCTCCCTTTTCTTTGCCCATCCCCTTTTCTTTCTTCTCATTTTTTTCCTTTTCTCTCTTTTTCTTCTTACTTATTTTATTTTCTTTATATAATAAGTGCTACAGGGAGCGCTTCACATTTGCTGTGTTTCCTCATCATCCATTTCCTCTTTTCTGTGGGAATTGATTTTGGCCACCTACGCTATCCCCTTTCCCCCACATCTTGCTATCCTGCATCATCTACTGTCTCTCTTACATTCCACCTCCCTTTCTTTGGCCCGCAAATTGTCTGACTCTTTAATACCTTTGTTCTGTTTTCTGTCTTTTATCCACTCTTGATATTATTGTCTTTCTTTTCTCTTTCCCTCTCTCATGGAAATACTGGCTTTTTAATTCATACTATATTCCTCCCCATATTCAGTTGACTTTCTCATTATAAGTACTCTACTTACTGCTAAAACTCTAAACAACTTACATGAGTCTAATATCCATTCTCCCAGATCTCACATTGTTGTTCTGTTAACATATATTACCAAAACTACTTTACACATTTGCTTTTCTTATGCATTTTGCTTTCCCTGGCCCTAATATTTTCCTTCAAAGTGAACTTAGCCAGCAACAAGAAAATAGAGGAAGAAGAACAAAATGACAAAGAGAAGACATAACACTTATGCAAGAGCAACAACTAATTAATCCCCAAGACTAGACAAAGAAGCTAAGGAACTGATTGAACACATCAAAATAAAATGATGACCAGACAGCAACAAAAACTAAAAACCAAACCAATAATCAGGACAACATGGCTGAATCCAATGAACAAACTAAAATCCATGAAGGGGAGCAGAACATCGGACAAGTAATTAAAGATCTCAAAACATATATTAGAGACCAACTTAATGAAGTAAAGGAAGAGATTAACAATATGAAGAAAACACTTGGAGAAGAAATTGCAGACATATACAAAAAGGTAACAGATATGATGGTGATGAACATCACAGTTCAAGAAATCGAAAATACACTCTTAGCAAATAGCAGCAGATTAGAAGAGGCAGAGGAGAGAATTAGTGACATGGAAGACAGTACATCTGAAATCAAACAGATAGTAGAACTGATCAATAAAAGATAGAAAAAATCCAGCTAGTACTTAGGGACCTGAATGACAATGCAAAATGCACAAACATACGTATTATAGGCATCTCAGAAGGAGAAGAGAAGGGAAAGGGGGCAGAAAGGGTGTTGGAGGAAATAATGGCTGAAAACTTCCCAAATCTACGAAAGAGATGGATGTACATGTCCAGGAAGCACAATGCACCCCAAACACCATAAATCCCAACAGGCCCACCACAACATATACTTGTCAATTTATCCAATGCTTAAGACAAAGAGAAAATTCTAAAAGTAGCAAGAGAAAAGAAAACCATCACATACAAGGGAGACTCCATAAGATTAAGTGCTGATTTCTCATCTGAAACCATGGAGGCAAGAAGGCAGTGGTATGATACAGTCAAGGTACTAAAAGAAAAAAAATTCCAACAAAAATACTCTACCCAGCTAAACTAGCATTCAAAAATGCCGGAGAGTTCAAAATATTCACAGATAAACAGAAATTGAAAGAGTATGCCAACAAGAACCCTGCCCTTCAAGAAATACTAAAGGAACTTCTACAGGAAGAAAGGAAAAAACAGGAGAGGCAGAGTTGGAGGAGAGTGTAAGAGCAATAAAAAAAGACAAAAAGAGAAGGAAAAAACAAACAAAATATGACAAACACAATTCCAAACAAAATATGGCTAACATAAATAATTCCTTGAAAGTAGTAACACTGAATGTCAATGGATTAAACTCACCTATCAAAAGATTCAGACTGGGAGATTAGATAAGGAAATATGACCCATCTATATGCTGTCTACAAGAAACACATCTTAGACACAGGGATTCATGGAGGTTGAAAGTGAATGGTTGGAAAACAATCTTACAAGCAAACAGTAATCAAAAGGCAGGAGTAGCTATATTAATATCAGACAAAATAGACTTTAAATGTGAAACATTTGTGAGAGACAAAGAAGGATACTAGATATTAGTGAAAGGGACAATGTCTCAAGAAGAATGAACAATCATAAATATTTATGCTCCTAACAAGGGCACCTCCAAATATGTGAGGCAAACACTAGAAAAACTAAGTGAAAGAATAAATGCCTCTACAATTATAGGGGGAGGCTTTAATACACCACTATCAACTTTGGACAGAAAATCTCAAAAGAGAATCAATAAAGAAACAAAAACTTTGAACAGTGTATTAAAGGAGCTGGATCTAATAGACATATACAGATCATTACACCCAAATACAGCAAAATATACATTTTTCTCAAGTGCACATGGGTCATTATCCAAGATAGGCCATACACTAGGCCACAAAGAAAGGCTCAATGAATTCAGAAATATCAAAATCATACAAAATAATATCTCTAAACACAGTGGAGTGAAACTGGAAATCTGTAAAGGCCATAGGGCCAGATTTCACACCAATATGGAAATTAAACAACACACTCTAAGAAAAACAGTGGATCAAAGAAGAAATCTTAAAATAAATTAATAACTGCCTTGAAACTAATGAAAACGATAACACAACATACCAAAACTTGTGGGATGCAGCAAAAGCAGTACTGAGAAGGAAATTTAGAGCCATAAATTCATATATCAAAAAAGAAGAAAGAGCAAAAATTGAAGAACTAACTGCACATTTGGAGGAATTAGTAAAGAAACAACAAAGTAACCCCACAGGAAGAAGAAAGAAAGAATAAAGATAAGAGTAGAACTAAATGAAATAGAAAATAAGAAAGCACTTGATAAGATAAACAAAACCAAGAGCTAGTTCTTTGAGAAGATCAATAAAATTGACAAACCCTTAGCAAGACTAACAAAGAAAAAAAGAGAGAAGATGCAAATAAGCAAAATAAGTAATAAGAAAGAAGATATCACCACTGACCTCACAGAAATAAAGACTATCATAAGAGGGTACTTGGAAAAACTATATTCCAAAAATAAAGTCAATTCAGAGGAAATGGACAAATTCCTAGAAACTCATAAGTAGCCTATATTGATGAAAGAAGAAATTGATGATCTCAACAAACCAATCACAAGTAAAGAGATTGAATCAGTCTTTAAAAACCTCCCGGTTAAGAAGATCCCTGGACCAGATGGCTTCACAGGTGAATTCTACAAACCATCCAAGAAAGAACTAATGCTAATCCTGCTGAAACTCTTCCAAAAAACTGAAAGAGAAGGAACATTAACTAATGCATTCTATGCTGCCAACATTACCCTAATACCGAAACCAAACCAAGAAACCACAAGAAAGGAAAATTATAGACCAATTTCTCTAATGAACCTAGATACAAATATCCTCAACAAAATATTTGCTAACCATATTCAAAAACACAGTAAATGATTTATACTGCATGACCAAGTGCGATTCATTCCAGGTATGCAAAGATGGTTCAACATAAGAAAATCAATCAGTGCAATACACCATATAAACAGATTGAAAGATAAAAATCACATGAGTATATATATAGATACAGAAAAAGCATTTGACAAAATACAGCACCCTTTCCTGATAAAAAACCCTGCAAAAGATTGGAATACAAGGAAATTTTCTGAACATGATAAAGAGTATATATGAAAAACCCACAGCCAACATCATTTACAATGGTGAAATCCTAAAATCTTTCCCTCTGAGATCAGGAACAAGACAAGGATGCCCACTATCACCTCTTCTATTTAACATTGTCTTAGAAGTACTTGCTCGAGCACTGAGGCAAGAACCAGAAATAAAAGGCATTCAAATTGGAAAGGAAGAAGTCAAAATTTCATTATTTGCAGATGACATGATCCTATACATAGAAAACCCTGAGAAGTATTCAACAAAGCTTCTAGAAATCATAAATGAATTTAGTAAGTCGCAGGTTATAAGATCAATGTGCAAAATTCAGTACCATTTCTGTGCACCAATAATGAGCAAGCTCAGGAGGAAACTAAGAAACAAATACCATTTACAATAGTAAATGAAAAAATCAAATGCCTAGGAATAAATTTAACTAAAGATGTAAAAAACTAATACACAGAGAACTACACAAGTTTGTTTAAGGAAATCAAAGAAGACCTAAATAAATGGAAGAATATTCCCTGTTCATGGATAGGAAGACTAAATATTATTAAGATGTCTATCCTACCAAAACTGACCTACACATTCAATGCAATTCCAATAAATATGAACATAGCATTCTTTAAGGAACTAGAAAAACTTGCTATGAAATTTATTTGGAAAGGAATGACGTCTTGAATAGCCAAAGACATATTGAAAAAGAAAAACGAAATTGGAGGAATCACACTACCTGACTTCAGAACATACTACAAAGCTACAGTAGTGAAAACAGCATGGTACTGGCACAAGGAGAGACAGACCATTGGAACCGAATTGAGAGTTCAGATATAGATCCTGATATATATAGTCATTTAATATTCGATAAAGTCATGAGACCCTCTCAACTGGGAAGGAATGGCCTATTCAACAAATGGTACCTGGAGAACTGGATATCCATATGTAAAAGAATGAAAGAGGATTACCATCTCACACTTTATACAAAGATCAACTCAAGATAGATCAAAGACCTAAATATAAGCGCCAAGACCATAAAGACCTTGGAAAGCAGTGTAGGGAAACATCTACAAGACCTTGTAATAGGAAATGGCTTCATGAACATCACACCAAAAGCACGAGCAGCAAAAGAACAAATAGATAAATGGGACTTCCTCAAAATTAAAGCCTTCTGCACCTCAAAGGAGTTTGTCAAGAAAGTAAAAAGGGAACCCACACAATGGGAGAAAATATTTGGCAACCATATATCTGATAAGAGACTTATAACTTGCATATATAAAGAACTCCTATATCTTGAAAATGAAAAGATAAACAACTCATTTAAGAAATGGGAAAGAGATTTAAACAGGCACTTCTCCAAAGAAGAAATTCAAATGGCCAGAAAGCACATGAAAAAATGCTCCAAATCTCTAGCTATTAGGGAAATGTGAATCAAAACTACAATGAGACACCATCTTACTCCCATAAGATTGGAAGCTATGAAAAAAAGAAGACTACAAATGCTGGAGAGGATGTGGAGGAATGGGAATAATCATCCAGTGCTGGTGGGAATGCAGAGGGATCTGGCCTTTGTGGAGGACAGTTTGGTAGCTTCTCAAAAAACTAGCTATAGATTTGCCATATGACCCAGAAATGCCACAGCTGGGTGTTTACCCAGTAGAACTGAATGCAAGGACACAAACTGATATGTGCACACCAATGTTGTGAGCAGCATTGTTCACTATTGCCAAAATTTGGAATCGACCCAAATGCCCATCAACAGATGAATGGATAAATAAAATGTGGTATATACATACAATGGAATACTACTCAATTTTAAGAACAAATACACTACAAATACACAAGATAACATGGATGAATCTCGAGAATCTTATGGTGAGTGAAGCAACCCAGGCATTGAAGGACAAATACTACATGACCTCAATGATATGAATTAAGTAAACCAAGCTGCCTCAGAGAGCTAGAGACTGGATGATAGGCTTAAAGAAAATTGGGGGGTAGAGCAAGGATGTAAGCTGTCACCTACATGGGTGAAAACTATGATAAGCTGGAGGTAAGTATTTGTACAAGGAAGGGATAAAATGGGGGAATAGGGTTACCTTTGGATGGGGCTTGAGGAGGACTAGGGATGGGAGGATGGGTAATTTTGGGGAGAGTGGGGGAACGTAAGAACTTAGGAGATTGTCAGGTATTTGGTTGAGAGTATAATGCTGAGAAAACTTTCAAAAATATTATAAGAAAGGTTACCTGTTTAAGATGCTTAAAGGGGATAATCTGACACAGGACAGGCTTCTAGGGAGTATGTGAGTGCTCATTTTTCCATAGTGGGTTATATCATTGGATAGAGACCCATATAATGAGAGTGAAGGTATACCCACATCCTGGGGAGGGCTCATGTTCTCAAATACAGGGAATTGTATCTCTAGAGAGAAACGGTGACTCCCAATGCATTAGGGCAGTTGAGCATGTCAAGCCCTCAACACCATTGCAAGTATTTCTGAACACGGCCCTTCAAGCAATGAAGATTGGCTGTCAGTGTGGGCTCTGAGGTGAGGGGGAAAGGGGTATTGAATAGATGGAATCTATGTAACTTTGTGGGCAATAGAAGTGTTCCACAAGAGTACACAAGGATGGATATAAGACATGTAAAATTACACCAAAAAGATATAGGGGCTGATAGGCTAAAATGTAAATCATAATATAAAACTTAAGATAACTTAAAATTTAGAAAATTGTATAATCCAAAATATAAACCACAATGTAAACACAAACGTTACCTTGTTTGAAAGCTATTGTCTCAATATCTGTACATTAGCTTCAGTAAATATAGTATGAATAGGTCAAAAGATTATTGCTGTGGAAGGGAAAAGGGTTTTTTGTTGGATATGTGGGAGTACTGTATAATATATATACTAATTACTGTGATATAAAACTTTTTTGAAGACAAGCTTAATATTTAGGGGAAAAAAAAGAACAGACATAGACACTGAGGAAAAGACAGAAGTAGTTGCCTTGCCAATTTGCATACAAGACAACACTTATTGCAGTGATGGAAGGCAAAACATCAAAAACAAAGCTTTTGCATTTTTTAATGTTTTGATATTTATTTTTACCTTAGTTTTTCTAAATTAATATGTTTTCTCTAACCTTTAAACTCATCACTATATTCCATTTTACTATTAATGGAAACTGGCAATATATTGGGCTTCATTTTTGAAGACATTCTGGATCACAGAGAGGTTCAACAATGGCAGGGGAGGAATACTGGTGTGGGATGTTATTGACAGGGGACACATGGTTGGCAGGGAGTTCTCCAGGGCATATATCCAGGGTACATAAAAATGTTTGGATATTTTCATAGTGGGTACAATTAAAAACAACATCTGAGGGAGCGCTATGTCCTAGCCAGGGGAGCTCTATCACATTCCCTAGAGGAACAGCAGCAATTCCCTAAGTGCAACATCAAAGACCAAAAAAGAAGAAAGGTCTAACAATGAGCCCTTGAACTAATGACTATGCCTGTAAGCCTGTGCACCTGAAATAAGAACAAGGCCTAGACCTGCAGGGTGCCTAGGAGTTACCTCCTGAGAACCTGTGTTGCTCAGATGTGGCCAGTCTCAAAGCCAAATTCAGCATGTAAATGCATTGCCTTCCCCCCGGCATGGGACATGACTCCCAGGGATAAGCCTGCCTGACACCGAGGGATTACTTCCAAGTACCAGCTGATGATGGAACTGGAAAATGACCTTGAATAAAAGGGTCAACTCAGACCAGCAGAATATCTCAGTCTACATATAATACAAGGAGTTAAAAATGCTTTTTGACCTGAATAAAAGGGGGCAATGAAAAGGACAAGTGAGTTTATATGGCTATGAGTCTCCAAGAAGAGGCAGAAGATTATCAGACAGGTCGTCTTGTTGCACACCTCAGCGGAATCCCACAGACAGATGAAGTAGATACAACCTCAGGTTTTGGTTCTTCTGAGGGCCACAGAGACCCACAGTTTCTATGATCATGGCAGATGGAGTTCAGTGCCATGTCAATTGGTCCTACTTTGGAGTTTGTGTTTCTGTGTGATGGAGCTGGACTCAGATGTGTGATCTTTGTCCACAAGCCTCTCCTGTTACTTTTACCAGATCTGTAGTTGGCCCTGGGGTTTAGTGTATACCTAGGGGTCCTGATTCTCTGGACTGACCATGTGATAGCCAGGTCCTGGGACTCAACAGACTTGCAACTCCTACACTCTGGTTTATTGAACTTACCCCACTCAGCTAACAGGGAGGTGAAGAAGGTCAACCACCACACCAGGGAGCCAAGAGTACCTACAATTGAAAGCAGGAGAATTGCATCCAGCATCCATGTGGAATCTACGCCCCTTTTGATATAGATGTGGAGTGGACACAACCATTCTACAAGGATGGAGGAATATAGATTAGAGTGGACTTACTGATATTCTATTCATGAACTATTGTGATTAGTAATTGAAGAAAATGTGGCATTGGTGTGGAGAAAGTGACCATGGTGGCTGCTGGGGGTAGGGAGTGGGAGGAAGAAATGTGATGTGGAGGCTATTAAGGAAATGCAAATCAGAACCACAATCTGATACCATTTCACACCCACTAAAATGACAACTATTAGAAAAAATGGACAGTTACAAGGCTTGGAGAGGATATGGATAAACAGGAACATTCACTCATTTTTGGTAGTAATAAAAAGTAGTGGCAGTTGCTGTGGACGGCTGACAGTTGCTCAGAAAGTTAAGTATGGAATTACCATATGAACCAGTAATCCCACCAGGATGGAACCAGATTCTGAAAACAGTTCCCACTCTAAGCCTTAGGCTTCTTTGCATTTGCTCCACAGCTTTGAAGAACTGTCCACGGTGCTGCCCTTCTCTGGTTGAAGTTCCTTTAGATTCACATGCTGAGAGTCTGAGTCACCATTTTAACTTTTTTTTGTTAGAAAAATAAAATATTTTATTTAAACCTCCTTACTCCAACACTGATGCTCTAACTTTCTTTCAGAAGATGAAATTTTCTGATCTATAACTTTTTCCTTTTCCCTGACAAATTTTGAAGGTTTCTTTTAGGACATGGCTGTTAGCAATAGGCTTCTACATTTTTTTTTTAACTAGAAAAGTATTTATTCTTAAGATTTAATGCATAATTTCTTTAAATACAAAGAATTTGAATATATAGTGTTGAAATTTTTAAACATATTATATTACAAGTAATCCTTTTCTTACTTGCATGACTTTTCAGGATTTTTTTCTATCATTGTTTTTATATAGGTAATCTTTTTATTTATTTAACTTTCTTTCAATTCTTTCAACACTAATACAGGTTGAACATAATTTGCCTAGATAATTTTTTAAAAAGATTTATTTATTTATTTATTTCTCTTCTCTTCCCTCCCACCCCGGTTTTCTGTTCTCTGTGTCTATTTGCTGCGTCTTTGTTGTCCGCTTCTGTTGTTGTCAGCGGCACGGGAATCTGTGTTTCTTTTCATTGCATCATCTTCTTGTGTCAGTTCTCCATGTGTGTGGCACCATTCCTGGGCAGGCTGCACTTTCTTTCATGCTGGGCGGCTCTCCTTATGGGGCGCACTCCTTGAGCGTGGGGCTCCCCTATGCGGGGAACACCCCTGCATGGCACGGCACTCCTTGCGTGCATCAGCACTGCACATGGGCTAGCTCCACACAGGTCAAGGAGGCCTGGGGTTTGAACCGTGGACCTCCCATGTGGTAGACGGACGCCCTAACCACTGGGCCAAGTCTGCTGCCCCCTAGGTAATTTTTTAAAATATATTTTTTACTTCCTTTTAAGAGATACATAGATCACACGAAATGTTACATTAAAAATATAGGAGGTTCCCAAATGTCCCACTCCCCATGTCCCCCACTTTTCCCACATCAAGAACTTCTTTCATTAGTGTGGTACATGCATTGCATTTGACAAATACATTTTGAATGTTAGACAGCATGGGCTGTTATTTACAGTGTAGTTTACACTCTCTTCCTGTACATTCAGTGGGTTATGGCAGGATATATAATGTCCTGCATCTGTCCCTGCAATATCATTGAGGACATCTCCAAGTTCTGAAAATGCCTCCATATCACACTTCCTTTTCCCTCTCCCTGCCTTCAGCAACTACAGAGGCCACTGTGTCCACATCTATGATATAATTACTTTCATTGCTAGAGTCACAGTAATTCTATAGTAGAATACCAGTTAAACACACTCTAGTCCATATTTTATTCCTCTTATTGTGAGGACCCTGGGATGGCAGTGCCTACACCTTCACTTAATTGAGTAGGGACGTCTTTCCCACATGGCTGGTGGATGTGACTCTCAGACCCACAGATGTAGACTCTCTCAGTTCCTTTGTGTGGTGGTTATCCTTTCTCACCTCACTATCATCTGACCTGGGTAAGCCCAATGAACTGCAGTGTAGGTGCTGCAACACCACTGAGGCTCAGGGCCCAGCTGGTACATGGATGGCCCAGAGATCCAAGTCTTCTGGGCATAGAGGAATCCCAGCCCCAACCACAGGTTCAATAAAGGGACAGAAGTGGCATGTGATGAAAGTCATTTCTGAGTTAAACTCCATCACACATAGGAGGACTAATTCCAAGTTAAGGCTCACCATTAAGGCACTGAACTCTGGAGCTATCTGCCATGACCATAGGACCAGGGTGTCTCCATAGCCCTCAGGAGCACCGCTACCTGGGGTTGTCTTGTATCATCTTTGGCAGTCTATGAGATCCTGTTGAGATGTGCATAAGCACAACCCCTCTTATGACCCCCTGATTCATTTTGAAGTCTCTTAGCCACATAAACTCATTTGTCTCTACCATTTCCCCCTTTTATTCTAGGTCTTTTTCCAGTTTCATCACCAGCAGTGCTTGGTTGTGATCCCTCGGTGCCAGGGAGCCTCATCCTTGGGAGTTTTGTCCTATGCTGTGGGGAAGGTAATGAAATTATATGCTCTTTGGTCAGAGAGTGGCCATATTGGAGCATCATGGAGGCATTCCAGAGGTAACTCTTAGGCACCCTGCAACAATAGGCCAAGTTGAAATTTCAAGCACAACAGGCTCATAAGCATAGTCATCAGTATCAAGGTCCCATCACTGGACCATCCTTCTACACTGGTCTTAGCCCTTGCACTTGGGGGATTCTTGGTGTTCCATTGGGGAATGTGGCAGAGCTCCCCAGATGAGAACCCAGCCTTCCGACCCTTGTTGTGTGAGACTTTACCCACTATAGCTATACCCCATGTACCCTATATGCATGCCAAGGTGAACTCCCTCCCATACATCTCCCATCAATGACACCCTACACCAATGTTCCTCCTCTCCCATAGTTGCATCCTCTGTGATCCAAAACTTCTTTAAAAATGAAGCCTAATATATTGACAAATTCAATTACAAGAAAAATGAAATAGTAATGATTAGTTTGAACATTAGAAAGAAAATACGTATTAATTTAAAAAACTAAGAAAAGTTTAAAAATTGGGGTATTAAAAAGTTAAAAATACTACAAAAACTTTTTTTGATGTTTTGCCTTTCATCACTATAATAGATAGGTGCTGTCCTGTATGTACAGTGGCAAGGCCATCTCTTCCATTTCTTCCTCAGTGTCTTACCACATTTTTATATTTTTTGTCATTATGTCTTCAAAGAAGTTTTAGGTCACAGTAAAGTCACATACAGAATACAAGGGACTCCCATATACTCAACGTCCTCCCCAATTTCCCCCTTCCCCACCAATGATCTTTTTACATGTGGATGTTACATTTACCACAACTGATGTGTAAATATTGAAACATAGCTACTAACCAAGGTCAGTAGTTTACATTATGATTTACGTTTTGGACCATACACTTTTTATAAGTTTTTAGTGAAATTTAACATGATCTGTATCCATCATTGCAGGATTATGCAGAACACTTCCATTGTCCCTCAATTGCCCCTCTTCCATCTATTCTATTCATCTCTGCCCCTCCCCTTGGGGCCCATAGTGACAACCAAGCTTCACTGCTTGAAGGACAAGATTCATAGATACTTGCAATAATGCTAAGAGTGCTTTGACATACTGGACTGTCCTCCCCCTTTAGGAGCCACCCATGCTCTTGAGAGGCACCGTCCCTTCTGTTTGAGAACATTAGGCATCCCCAAGATGGGGGTACAACACCTTCCCAGGCATTGTATAGCTCTGATATAACACACTATGACAAGATGAGCACTCACACGCTCCCTAGAAGCCAGCTCCAGGTGCATCCTGTGCCAGATGCTCTCCATCCAACCCCCTGAACCAGTAACCCTTCCTTGTTGTGTTGCCAAAAGTGTTTTCTCAACATTGTAGTTTCAACCACATACCTGCCAATTCCCTGTGTTCACCTGGTCGCTCCCCCAACATTTTCCCCTTCCTCCTTCTGATTCATCTGCCCCAACATAGATCCTGTCAAGCTTGCACTGTCCAACCCAGTAGTATCCCTACACCCCTGTCATATCCCTTCACTGCACCACTCAATTCCACTTTATCATAGATTTTGTCTGTATAGGTATTTGCTCACAACCTTCTTCTCCCTTTATATTTTCTGTAAGCCTTTCTTCCAGACTTTAGCTCTCTGAGTTGGCTCGATTTGCTTAATTCATATCAGAGAGGTCATGTAATATTTATCCTTTAATAGCTGGCTTGCTTCACTCAACATAAGGTTCTCGAGATTCATCCATGTTATCCCATGTGTTAATACTGCATTCCTTCTTACAACTGTACTCATTCCATCGTAAGCATTCCATGGTACGTGTATACCACATTTTGTTTATCCATTCATTTGTTGAAGGGCATTTGGGTTGATTCCAACTCTTGGCAATAGTGAATAATGCCACTACGAACATTGGTGTGCATGTATCGGTCATGTCCTTGTTTTCAGTTCTTCTGGGTATATACCCGGCAGTGAACTGCTGGGTCATGTGGCAGATCTGTAGTTAGTTTTTTGAGGAATGGCCAATCTGTCTTCCACAATGCCTGACCATTCTACATTCCCACCAGCAGTGGATGAGGGTTCCCATTCCTCCACATCCTCTCCACCACTTGTGGTTCTTTGTTTTTTAATAGCTGCCAGTCTATTGGGTGTAAGATGGTATCTCATTGTAGTTTTGATGTTCATTTCTCTAATAGTGACGTTGAGTGTCTTTTCATGTACTATTTAGCCATTTGTACTTATTTGGAGAAGTGTCTGTTCAAATCTCTTGCCCATTTTTTAAATGAGTTGTTTGTCTCTTTGTTTTTCAGGTAAAGGATTTCTTTACATATGCTGGATATTAGGCTCCTATCAGATATATGGTTACCAAATGTTTTCTTTCATTGGGTAGGCTGTCTTTTCACTTTCTTCACAGACTCCTTTGAGGTGCAAAAGGTTTTAATTCTGTGGAGGTCCCTTTCAACTATTTTTTATTTTTCTTCTCCTATTTTGAATGTGAAGCTCATGAAGCCATTTCCTATCACAGTGCCCTGTATATGCTTCCTTACCTTATCTTCCAAGGTCTTTATGGCCTTGGCTTTTATATTTAGATCTTTGATCCATCTTGAGTTGATTTTTGAGTAAAGTTTGAATTGGTGTTCCTCTCTCATTCTTTTGCATATGGATGTACAGTTTTCCAACCTCCATTTGTTGAAGTGGCCATTCTCTCTCAGTTGAGAGGGCTTGGTGGCCTTGTCGAACATCAGGGACTGTATATGTGAGGATCTGTATCAGAACTCTCAATTCAGGTCCATTGGTCAGTATGCCTTTGCGACAAGACATGCAGTTTTGACCACTGTAACTTTGTAGTATGTTTTAAAGTCAGGTAGCATGATTCCTCTGATTTTATTTTCCTTTTTCAATATGTCTTTGTTCAGGGCCCCTTGCTCGTCCAAATAAATTTCATAGGTACTTTTTTCAATTCACTAAAAAATGCTGTGTTGATTTTCATTGGGATTGCATCAAATCTGTAGATTAGTTTGGGTAGGATGGACATCTTAATGATATTTATTCTTCCTATCCATAAGCAGGGAATATTCTTCCATTTATTTACATCTTCTTTGATTTCCTTAAACAGTGTTGTATAGTTTTCTGTGCATGTCATTTACATCATTAGTTAAATTCATTCCTAGCTATGAGATTTTTTAAGTTACTAGTATAAATGATATATTTTTTTATTGATTTCCTCCTCAGATTGATGGTTATTGGTATGTATAACTGTTCGATTTTTGCACAGGTGGCGTCCTGCAAGCAAGTCGGACAGTATGTGATTGGGTGCCTGGCGCTGTCCGTCAAGGGTAGGGCCACGCCCTCTTAGGGGCGTGGAGACCCGGAGCGGGGCGGGACCTCATTGGCCCAGGCGCAGGCGCAGAAGCTCCGGCCCTCAAGTCCCACCCAGTTTACGGCGCGGCGGCTCCTTCAAGAGCCCGTGGTGTTTAGGGAACGCTCGAGGACCTGCTGGCCTGTCCTGGGGGTGCCGCCCGGGACCCCGAGAGCAGAAGGGACATGTCGTCGGCCGGTGTAGGGGGCTCCGGGGAGCGCTCGGCTCCGCACCCCGGGACCCCGTCCGTGTCCCCGGCCCGCGGTAGCAGTAAGTTTGGGGACCCGACTTGGCGTCGGGGCGGGGCGCAGCTTCCGGGGGCGGGGCGGGGGGCGCAGGGTCCAGTCCGGGGTCCTGGCCCAGCCCGGCTGGCCTGCGGCGCGGGCCCGTGTCAGAATAAGGGTCCCGCGGCCCACGGGAAGGGCGGCCCACCCTCCCCCACGCTCCTTCCTGCTCCTCACCATGGTCCCTCCTTCCCACCGAGCTCCTTTAAGCCCCCCCCCCCGGCCCCTCCTGCCGCCCCCCCCCACGGTCCTCCTGTCCTCTCCAGGACCCTTCCTCCCCCCTCATTGTCCCTCCCACCCCCCGAAAGTCCCTCCCCCACGGTTCCTCCAACCCCATGGCCCCTCCTTCACACAGTCCCTCCCTCTCCCCCCACAGTCCCACCCCTGCAAGATCCCTGCCCCCGACTTCCCGCCTTGCTCCCTCGCCCCCACTGTTTCGCCAGCCCCAGCATGATCCCTCTGCCAGTTCTAACGTACCTCCCCGCATATGGTCCCTCTTAGGCCCCCATGGTCCCCTCTGCTCCCCAAAGTTCCTCCTCTCTGCCTACTGTCCCTCACCCACATGATCACCCCCGCCCACTGTCCCCACCAATGGTTCTCCTCTCCACAGGCCGTCCTGCTCCCCTCTCCATCCCTGCCCTCCAAAGTCCCTCCTCGCCCCCTACATTCCCCCTCATGATCCCACACCCCCACAATCTTTTCTGCCCCCCCATGGCCCCTCCTGCCCCCCCTACTGCCCCTCCTGCTCCCCAAGATTCCTGCCCCCTCAAGGTTCCTTCTATCCTCCAGGGTCCCTCCTCACCCCACATCCCTCCCCCCATGGACCCTCTTCACCCCCAAGGTTCCTCTTATTCCCTCCAAGGCTCCCCTGTTCCTGGATGGTCCCTCCTGCTCTGCCATTCTTCCTCCACCCCCACAGTTCTTCCCACCTCCCCAGGATCCCTCCTCACCTTGAGATCCCTTGTGCGCCCCCAAAGTCCCTCTTCCACCCCCACAGTCCCTCACTCCCCACTGTCCCTTCTTCCCCCCACAGTCTCTCCTGCCCTCTCAGCCCCTCCACCCACAGTCCTCCTCCCCATGGTCCCTGCTGTCCCCCCACAGTTCCTCCTCCCTGCCCTGGTCCCTCCTGCCACCCATGCTCATTCCACCCTCAAGGTCACTCCTACTTCCCAAAGGTCCCTCCCCACTAAGGTCTCCTCACCCTCAAGGACTCTCCTGCCCCTACAAAGTCCGTCCTGACCGTCCTTGGTCCCTCCTCCCCACCATGGTCCCTTCCCCCCACTGTCCCCCTCTGCCTCCTCGCAGACCCTCCTGCCCCCCCCCATGGTCCCTCCTGCTTCCCCACAGCCCCTCCTCCTCTTCATAGTTCTTCCTCTCCCCTACAGTCCCTCCTCCCTCGAAGGTTCCTCCTGTTCTCTCCAACATCCCCTTTGTCCGCCACAGTCCCTTCTATTCCCTTTAAGGTCCTTCCTGTTCTGCTATGCTTCTTGTACCCCCACAGTTCCTCCTGCCTTCCCAGGGTCTCTCCTTCCCTCAAAGTCCCTCCTCCACCCCCATAGTCCCTCCTAGGGTTTCCACTCTCCCCCCACAGTACCTTCTCCCCACCAGGGTTCCTCCTCTTCCCTCCAAGGACCCTCCTGTTCCCCCATGGTACCTCCTGCTCTGCCATTCTCCCTCCACTCCCACAGTTCCTCCTGCCTCCCCAGGGTTCTGCCCCCCATGGTCCCTCCTTGCCCCCCCACGCTCCCTCTTCCACCCACCCCACAGTCCCTCCTGTCCCCCCCATCCCGACCTTCCCCCCCATGGTCCCTCTTCACCCCTGTGGTCCCTCATCCCCCCCCCAGGTCCCTCATATGCTCACCATGGTCCTTCATTCCCCCAGTTTCTCCTGTCCTCCATGATCGCTTCCTGTTCACTCCTGCCTCCCCACAGTCCCTTCCCCCCCATAGTTCCTCATCCCCCTCATGGTCCCTCCTGCCTTTCCAAAGTCCCTCCTCCTCTCCCAGGGTCCCTCCCCACCATGACCCCCCTGCCCATGGTCTCCTCCCCAAAGTTCATCCTCTGTGGTCCCTCCTTTCCATGATCCTCCATCCCCATGTTCCCTCCTGCCCCCTACAGTCCCTCCTGGACTCCCACAGTTCCTCCTCCACCCAAAGGTCTCCCCCCCACACTGTCCCTCCTGTCATCCCACAGTCCCTCCTCACTCCCATGGTCCCTCCTGTCCCCCCTTGCCTCCTCCTGTTCCCCATGTCCCCTCCTGCCCACCACCATCCTTCCTACCCCCCCATGCTCTCTCTACTCTCACTTTCACTCCTGCCTCCCCATGGTCCCTCCCTGCCAGAGATTCTTCTCACCCCCATGGTCCCTCCTGCTCCCCCAAAGTCCCTCCTCCACCCCTATGGACCCTCTCCCATATGGTCCCTTCTCCATCCCATAGTCCCTGCCCCCCATGGTCCCTCTTGCACCCCTATATGGTCTTTCCTCCCCCCACAGTCCGTCCTGCCCCCCCCATTCCTTCCTGCCTCCTCTCTTTCTGCCCCCACAGCCCTTCCAACCCATGACCCCTCCTCCACCATTGCAGTCCCTCCACCCCCTCCATGGTCCCTTCTCCCCCTCCACAGTCCCCCCTCCCTCCTTGCATTCCCCTCTCCATCCCCCCTTCCCCCATTCCCCACCATGGTCCACCCCTTTGCCCCACTCTCTGCCTCCTGATCCTCTGAGGTCCCTGCGGTGCTTCCCCTTTCCACACCCCCTTCCCAGGCCGTGCACTTCAAATTTGCCTCTGGAGCCAGGTGGAGGCTGCTTGGCTTTCTCCTCCCACCTGGAAAAGTCAGGCTCAGGGACTGGCCTGCAGCAGTGGCTCTTAAAGGGGTCACTGCTGAGGGGAATTGATCACTCCCAGGGAACGGGCTCCTGGGAAGGCCCAGGAGAGCATGACTGACACCCGGTGTGTGCCTGCAGGGAGCACAGTGAATGGGGACCCCTCCCGGGAGTGGCCTACAGGTGCAGATTTGTGTCCAGCCTGGGCATTTTACAGGGATCACAACAGTTGCAACTAAAAGTGTGTATCAGACCCCAGAAGTCTGCAGGTGTGGGCTCTTCCTCTTCTTAGGTGTTTGCATTCTTTGGGTCAAAGCCCTGGCGAGTCCCTTGAGTCTTTTGTTTTCTGTCTTCCTCTCCTGTTTTACTGCATTCTGCTTTCTGGGAGTACACAGGTCATGTGAGCTCTGGGTTCTAGAGACCCACTCCCATCCTGTCCCCTCCTGGCTGTGGCTGCACTGGAGGCCCAGGACAGCTTCAGCCTTGGCTTCCCTCAGAGCTCCCCATGGTCCCAGGGACACTCTTTTCCTTTTGGTAGTGGTTACATACCATATGATCTCTCCGAAGTGTATAATCAGGGCTTATAGTATAATCACAACATTGTGCATTCATCACAACAAAAATTTGAAGACATCTTCAGTACTCTAAAGAGAAAAAACCCACGCCCCTTAGCTGTCCTTCCCCAGCCCTGCATAACCACTGATCCAACTTCATCTTTATAAACTGATTTACATTTTATATAAATTAAATCATACAGTATGTAGTACTTTGTGTCAGGTTCCTTTTACTTAACATAAGTGACATTATGATATTAATATTTTGTAGCATTAACATACATTTGTTTAATTTCAAAGAAAAGAGTCATATGCAGTTTTATCCATACTCATTTCACACATGACTTTTTATTTTAAATAATTTTTATTGGCTTTTTTAAAGATAAATAGATCACACAAAACGTTACATTCAGAAACATAAGAGGTTCCCATATATTGCACTCCACCCCCGTACCCCTGCTCCTCCCACATTCTCATCCCCTTTCATCAGTAAGAAACATTCATTGCATTTGGTGAATAACCCAATGAATGCCCCACATCACACCTCTTCCTCCCTCTCCCTGCCCTCAGCAACTCCCGTGGCCATCGTCTCTCTGTCAATGATATATTTTCTTCCACTTCTAGAGTCACAACAGTTACATAGAAGGACACCAGCAAGTCCTCTCCAATTCTTAATTTATTCCTCCATTCTGTGGACCCTGGGATGGCAATGTCCACTCCACATCTAAATTGAGAGGGGGTTAGATCCCACATGACTGATGGATGCTATTCTTCTGTTTGCAGTTTTAGATACTCTTGGTTCCCTGGTGTGGTTGTTGACCATTCTCAACTTCCCCGTCAGCTGACCTGGGTAAGTGCAAGGAACCGGAGAGTAGGTGTTGCAACTCTGATGAGGCTCAGGGCCCAGCTGGTACGTGGACAGTGCAGAGGTTCAAGTCTCCGAAGCATACACCAACCCCAGCACCAACCACAGGTTCAGTCAAAGTGACAGAGGAGGCATGTGTAGAGAGGCCACATCTGAGTCCAACTCCATCACACTCGGGAGCACAAATTCCAAAGTAAGGCCTTCTGTCAAGACACTGAACTCCAGAGCCAGCTGTCATAACCATAGAACCTATGTGTCTCCGTAGCCCTCAGGAGCACCAGGACCTAGGGTTGTATCTACTTTGGCTATCTCTGAGATTCTGCTGAGACATGAGTAAGTGCAAACCCTCTGATGAACTCCCGACTCATTTGAAGTCTCTTAGCCATGTGAACTCATTTGTCTTTACCATTTCTCCCTTTTATTCAAGGTTTTTTCCTAGTTTAGTCAGCAGCTGGTAGTGATAGTAATACCTCGGCGCCAGGGAGGGTCAGGGTGCCTAAAATTAGATAAAGGTGCAGATCCATTTGTGGATGTACCACCTTTTGTTATCCATGCAGCAGCTAATAGACATTCGTATTTTTTTTCCCAGTTTTGACTGCTATGCACTTGCCCTAGGAATCGACAGACAAAATTTCATTTGTCTTGGATAAATTTCTTGGAGTGGAATTAGCAAGAATTATGGTAAGCTTATAGTTTTAAGAAATTGACAAAATTTTTCCCAAAGTGGCAGCACTATTTTGCATTCTCACCAGAAATGTACAAGGGCTCCAGTTTTTCCACATCTTCCCTAACAGTTTGTATTATGTCTCTTGATTTTAACCATTCTAGTATGTGTAGCAGATTTTAACCTGTATTTTCCTAGCGATGAAAAGAATCAAATGCTGCTTCTTTGGTAAATGTTTATTCACATATTTTCCCATTTTTAAGTGCCGCTTGCCTTTTTTTGTTTTTTTTTTTTTTTCAAAAGCATACAATTTATCCACAGTGGTCGATCAGTGGTATTCAGCACAATCACATAGTTGTGCATTGATCACCTCATTCATCATTAGAACATTTTCATTATTTCAGTAATAATAATAAGAAATTAAAAACAAGTAAGAATTCATCACCTCTCGATCTCTCCATGCTTCCCCTGCCATCAACAGATCCCATTTCTGGCTTATTTTACACAAATACTTTTTTTTCTCTATAAATTAATATATTTTTGTATTTTATGTAAATGGAATCATACATTATCTTACACAATACATTTAGATCATAGTAATGCAGGCTTCCTGCATTTGTCCAGTTGTGTCTCGCTTGCTTCACTGACCATACTGTTCTCCAGGTTAATCCATGTTGTCACATGGTTTATGACTTCATTTCTTCTTACCACTGCATAATATTGTCTCATTTGTTTATCCATTTTTTGTTTCTCCATTCATTAGCTGATAGACACCTGGGTTGTTTCCAGCTTTTGGCAATTGTGAATAATGCCACTATGAATGTAGGTGTGCAGATGTCTATTCATGTCACTGCTCTCAGTTCTTCTGGGGTATATACCCAGTAGTAGTGTTGCAGGGTCATGTGGCAAATCTATATTCAATTTCTTTTTTTTTTAATTAAAATTATTTTCTATTGTCACAAAAAATGTTACATTAAAAATTATAAGAGTTTCCCACATACCCCACACCCCACCCACCCACTCCTCCCACATCAACAACCTCTTTCATCCTTATAGCACATTCATTGCATTTTGTGAATACTTTTTGGGACACTGCTGCACCTCATGGATTATAGATTACATTGTAGTTTACACTCTCCCCAGTACATTCACAGAGTTATGGCAGGATCTGTAATGTCCTACATCTGTCCCTCCCATATCATTTAGGACAACTCCAAGTCCCCAAAATGCTCCCACATCATATCTCTTCTTCCCTTTACCTGCCTTCAGCAACTTCTGTGGCCACTGTCTCCACATCAATGATAAAATTTCTTCCATTGCTAGAGTCACTGTATTTCTATAGTAGAATACAGGTGAGTTCACTCTAATCCATATTTTATTGCTCCATCCTATGGACCCTGGGTTGGTGATGTCCACTCCACCTCTATATCGAGAGGAGGCTTAGATCCCATATGAGTGATGGATGTGATTCTCCTGCTTGGAGTTGTAGGCACTCTCAGTTCCCTAGTGTGGTGGTTGACCATCTTTACTTCCCTGTTATTCCGCTTCTTTAGGAACTGCAAAACAGTCCTCTACAGTGGCTGTACCATTCTGTGTTCTTATCAACAGTGAATAAGTGTTCCTCTCTCTTCACATCCTCTCCAACACTTGTAGTTCTCTGACTTTTTACTAGTGGCCATTGTGATAGCTCTGAAATTCTATCTCGTTGTTTCCATATGCATTTCCCTAATCATTAATGAGGTCGAATATTTTTTCATGTGTTTTTTTCCATTTGTATTTCTTCTTCGGACAAATGTCTATTCATGTCTTTGCCCATTTTTTAATTGGGTAATTTGTCTTTTTATTGTTGAATTGTAGCATATCTCTGCATATTCTGAATATTGAACCCTTATGAAACATGTAGATTTCTAAATATTTTCTCCCATTGAGTCAGCTGGCTTTTTACCCTTTTCACAAAGTCCTGGGAGGTGCAAAAGTTTCAAATTTTCAGGAGGTCCCATTTATGTAATTTTTCTTTTGTTGTTTGTACTTTGGGTGTGAGGTCCAAGAAACTACCATGTACCACAAAGTCTTTAGATGTTTCCCTGCTTTTTCTTCTAGTAGTTTTATGGTATTTGCTTTTATATTTAGGTCTTTGATCCATTTTGAGTTTTTATTTTATTTTTTTTTAAGATTTATTTTATTTATTTCTCTCCCTTTCTCCTACCAGTTGTCTGTTCTCTGTGTCCATTTGCTGCATGTTCTTTTTGTCCGCCTCTGTTGTCAGTGGCATGGGAATCTGTGTTTCTTTTTGTAGCCTCATCTTGCTGCATCAGCTCTCTGTGTGCGTGGTGCCATTCCTGGGCAGGCTGCACTTTCTTTCGTGCTGGGTGGCTCTCCTTATGGGATGCACTCCTTGCGCATGGGGCTCCCCTATGCGGGGGACACCCCTGAATGGCATGGCACTCCTTACGCGCAGCATGTGTGAGGGCCAACTCCATATGGGTCAAGGAGGCCCGCGGTTTGAACCATGGACCTCCCATGTGGTAGACGGATGCCCTATCCATTGGGCCAAGTCCGCTTCCCAAGTTTGTTCTTGTACAGAGAGTGAGATAGGGGTCCTCTTTAATTCTTTTGGTTCTAGATAACCAGTTCTCCCAGCAGCATTTGCTGAAGAGTCTGTTTTTTTCCCAGTAACACAGACTTGGTAAGCTTGTCAAAAAACTAGCTGACCATAGAGATAGATGAGGGTTTATTTCTCTAATGAATTCAATTCCACTGATCATTGTGTCTCTTTATGGTATTTTCATGCTGATTTGTCCACTGTAGCTTTGTAATATGTTTCACATCAGGCAGTGAAATTCCTCCTATGTCACTCTTCTTTTTTAGAATACATTTGTATATTCACATGCCCTTTCCCTTTGAAATGGTTTGGTAATTGTCTTTTCTATTTCTGTAAAGTAGACTCTTGGAATTTTGATTCGTATTACCGTGAATCTATAAATCAGTTTTGGTAGGATTCACACCTTCGTGACATTTAGTTTTCCAGTCCATGTACATGGAGTGTCTTTCCAATTGTTTCGGTCTTTTAAAATTTCTTTTAGCATAGTTTCGTAATTTTCTCCATGATAGTCAAGTACTTCTTTTGTTAAATTGACTCCTAGAAATTTGTCTTATTGGAAATGGAATTTCCCCTAATTTCCTTCTCAAATTGTGCAATACTAATGTATAAAAACAAAAACATTACTCATTTCTCTGTGTCAGTCTTGCTGCCTGTCACTGTGCTGAACTCATTTATTAGTTCCAGTAGCTTTGGATGTAGACCTTTCAAAATTTTCTAAATATAAGATCTTGTCATCCTCTTTTCTTATTTGGATGCCTTTAATTTTTTTTCTCCTTTTATTGTTCTACATAGCAGTTCTGTTACAATGTTGAATAACAGTGGTGCTAATGGGCATTCTTGTCTTGTTCCCAATCTTAGAGGGAAAGCTTTCCCCACTGGTTATGATATTAGATGTGGGTTTTTCATGTGTGCATTTCATCATTTTAAGGAACTTTCCTTCTATTCATCTCTTTTGAAATATTTTTATAAGAAAGGATGCTGGGTTTTCTCAAATGCTTTTTCTAGCTGAATTGAGATGTGGGTTTTTCTCCTTCAGTTCGTTCATGTGGTGTATTACATTAATTGGTTTTCTTATGTTGAACCAGCCTTGCCTACCAGGAATAAATCGCACTTGGTTGTGATGTATAAGTCCTTTGATATGCTGCTGGATTCGATTTATAAATATTTTGTTGAGAATTTTTGCATCAATATTCGTTAGAGAGAATGGTCTGTAATTTTCTTTTCCTTACAGTGTCTTTATTTGGTTCTGGTATTATGTTGATGTTAGTTTCATAAACATTGTTGGGTTATTTTCCCACCTCTTCAACTTTGTGGAAGAGTTTAAACAGTATTGGTGTTAGTTCTTTTTGAAATATTTGGTAGAATTTATCTGTGAAGCCACATGGTCCTGGAGTTTCTTTGTTGGGAGATTTTGAAGATAGATTCAGTGACTTTAAATGTGATTGGTTCAAGTTCTTTTATTTCCTGTAGTATGATGTTGGTTGTGCATTTCTAGGAAGTTGCCCATTTCATCTAGGTTGTCTAATTTGTTGGCATACACTTTCGCAGAATATCCTCTTATGATCCTTTTTAGTACTGTGGCGTCAGTCATAACTTCTCCCCTTTCATTCCCAATTGTATTTGTTTGCTTCCTTTTTTTTTTCTTTGTTAATCTTGTTAGGGGTTTGTGAATTTTACTGATCTCAAAGAACCAGTTTTTGATTTTGATTTTCTCTAGTTTTTTCTTTCTTCTCAATTTCATTTATTTCTCCACTAATTTTAATTATTTTTTCTGCTTGCTTTGAGGATTGGTTTGCTGTTCTTTTTCTAGTTTCTCTTGTTGTTCAGTTAATTCTTTGAGTTTAGCTCTTTCTTCTTTTTTACTATAGGCTTTTTGGTCTATAAATTTCCTTCTCAAGACTGCCTTTGCTGTATACCATTAGTTTTGAAAAGTTGTGATCTTGTTTTCATTTTTCTGAATACATTTACTGATTTCACTTCAAATTTCTTCTTTGACCCACTGGTTATTTAGGAGTGTGTTGTTTAACCTCCACACACATTTGCGAATTCACCTTTATTCTGTCTGTTACTGATTTTCAGTTTCATTCCCTTATGAGCATCTGAGAATGTGCTTTGTATAATTTCAATCGTTTTATATTTATTGAGAGCTGTGTTGTGCCCTAACATGTAGTCTATCCTGGGGAAGGATCCATGGGCATGTACAAAGAATGTATAACCCACTGAGTTTGAATGCTGCATTTTCTGTATGTCTGTTAAGTCTAACTCATCATATTGTTTAAGTTCTCTATTTCCTTGTTGATCTTCTGTCTAATTCTATCTAATGATGTGAGAGGTGTGTTAAAGTCTCCAGTGATTATAGTAGAGGTGCCTATTTCTCCCTTCACTTTTCCCAGAGTTTGTTTCGTATATTTTGGGGCACCTTGGTTAGGTGCATAGATACTTAATGCTGTTATATCTTCCTGTTTGGTTGTCCCTTTTATTAAAATTCAATGTCCTTCTGTATCTCTTATAACTTTTTTGCATTATAGTCTGTTTTGTCCAATATTAGTATAGCTACCCCTGCTCTTTTTTGGTTACTATTTGCATGGAGTATCTTTTTTGAACCTTTCACTTTCAGGCAGTTTGTATCCCTGGGTCTAAGGTGTGTCTCTGATAAGGAGCTTATAGATGGCTATGCTTTTTCTTTAATACATCCTGTCAGCATACATCTTTTGATTGGTGAGTTTAATCCATTCACATTCAATGATATTACTATAAATGCATTGCTTATTTCCACCATTTTCTTCTTTGGTTATCCTATGCCACATCAGATTTTGGTCTGTCTTTTTACTTTCTTGGTTATCCTTTCTACTATTCTTTCTTCTATTCTCTCTCCCAAGCCTCTCTCTCCTGTCATTTTCTTTGAGGTTCTAGGCTTCCTCTAATATATCCTTCAAGATGGATTCTTTATTATGAGCTGTCTTAGTTTCTCCTTGCTGGTGAATATTTTATACCCACCTTCATATGTGAAGGGCAGTTTTGCTGGATGCAGGATTCTTGGCTGGCAGTTTTTCTCTTTCAGTATCCCAGTTGTATCATACTGCTGTCTCCTTGCCTCCATGGTTTCTCATGAGGCAGCTGTACTAAGTCTTACTGGGTGTTCCTTGTAAGTGATGGTACCCTTCTCCCTTACTGCTGTCAGAATTTTCTCTTTATCTCTGACATTTGACCTTCTGAGTAGTATGTGTCTTGGAATAGGTCTACTTGCATTTATTCTGATTGGGATATGGTGGGCTTCTTAGAAATGTAGGTTCATTTCTTTCATGAGAGTTGGTAAATTTTCAGCTATTGTTTCCTCAAATACTCTTTATTCCCCTTTTTCCCTTCTCTTCTCCTGGAACTCTTATAACATGAATGTTGTTGCTTTTTGCATTGTCACTCAACTCCTTGAAGCCCTTGCTCATTTTTTTGCATTCTTTTCTCCCTTCAGTTTTAGCTGTTCTGTCTTTGGTATCACTTATTCTTTCTTCTCTCATTTCAGATTTGCTATTTTATGCCTTTAATGAGTTTTTTTACCTCACTTATTGTGTCTTTCATTCCCATTAGCTCTGTTACTTTTTTATGTCAGAATTCACATTTTTCTTTGTGCTTGTTCAGTATCTTCTTGATGTCATTCATTTCTTTAGCCATATATTTTTTCATGTCATTAATTTCATTTCAGAATTTGCACACATTTTGTTAATTAGTTCTCTCAAGTTCTGTGTGTCTTTTGGTGCTTTGACGTATTCCTTTTCCTGGGCCATGTTTTCTATTTTCTTAGTCTGGCTTGTAAATTTTTGCTCACGTTAGGCATCTGATTAGGATGCAGGTTACTCAGATGCTCAATTTCTTTCCCTTTTCATGGGATTTGGTGGCTGGAGTCTGTGTGTTACCGCTGCTCTTTGATTCTTGTTTCAACCTGGATCATTAGGCTTGTCCCTGTTAGTTGCTCAAAACTGGGCTCTGGACCCAGGGTCTTAGTCAGCCACAGAAGTGCTGAGGCAAAATAGCAGAAATCTGCTGGCCTTTGTAAAGGGTATTTATTTGGTTTAGAAGCTTATTTACCAGGTGATAAAGTATAAATTACTTCCCTCATCAATGTCTTTTACCATGTATTAGAGGCAGGTGGCTGCTGATGTCTGCAAAGGTTCAGGCTTCTTGGGTTCCTCTCCTGTTGTGGTTCATTTCCAGGATCAGCTCCTGTGTTTTCACCACAAGGTCATCTCTAGGCTGTGAGGCTCTCTAAGCTCTGCCTCTCTTCACAAGGTCAGCCATAGAATATCAGGCAAACAGCTCTGTCCTCTCCTCATGGCTTCTTCTGTGTCTAAGCAGCTGTCTCTATTCCTCTGGTGGTGTTTTCCTGCTCTCCCAGTGCCTCAAAGATCTTTTCCCAGTCCATTTCAACCTGTCCTCCAGCTACTTTTCTGGAGAATGAGAGAGTGCCCTGTCTTTCTACTCTGCCATCTTCTTGGAAGTCCTTGCTGGTGTCTTCTTTACATCGCCAATGAATTCAGCCTCAATGAATCTGAATAAACTGATTCTGCATTAACCAAATATACTACAGGAATTTCTACTTGATTAAATGCAAGGTTTTTTTGGTGGAATCAATTCAGTTGCAGGCAATGCATTCTATTACATCTACTCACTCATCTTTGTGGTAAAAATAATAATTATAGATATGAAAATATTGATATCTTACCATTTAAAAATGATCACTTAGTAACAGTGTATTTTTCCATCAGTCTTCCTTTTCTCCACCAGGTGTGTTTATTCACTGACTTACTGACTCTCCATCTTCGGCCTTTAACAGTGCGACAGTCAGATGTTGACATTTTTAAAGCCCTCTTGTGTCAGGGATCTGTTCATAGGATTCTCCTTTTCAGTTCTTCCTTCCACAAAACAGCAGCTTGTGTCTGTAGGTACAACATGTAGCAAGATCTGTACTCAATGTGAAAAGGAATGTGAGAAAGAAACATTTCTGTCTTAGACAAAAACAGGTGGCCTTACCTCAGCATTAGAGGCAGTCTCCTCATCTCGCTGTCACTAGGAGGCCCCTCCATCAGGTCTTTGATGGGAGCTTGAGGGAAACAGTAGCTGTCAGTGCGCTGGTTGCAGTTCATACATTACCTGGGGAACTTTAACTAGGACAAGGGCCTATAGTGATCAGGGCTGTTTGATTATAAAGCATACATGTGATGTTACTCAGACTTTCTCTATGTGAGAAAGACTAGTGAAAACAGGAAAATTATTAGAAGTAGAGTCCTTGGCTTTGTAGCTAAAGGCAATCTAAATTAATGTGAAATAGTTCATGTAATAATGGTTCTAAATTACACACTGACTCACACAGAGCCCATACCCTTCTGCCCATTTTGAAGCCCAACTAAATTTCCTGTATCTCCTTGACATTAAGTTCATTATGGATTTGCCTGTCGCATGTATTTTATAAGGTTTTGTTAAATTTTATAAGTTGACATGTCTGTAAAGAAAATTCCCATTTTAGCCATTTTTATTGGTACAATTAACTCATTGGCATCAATTATGTTAACAATCTTTAACATCACTTTTAATCTCCAAAATTTCTTCATTAACTGAAACGGACACTCTTATCTATAGGTATTACTCTCATTGCCCTTTCCCCTTAATTCCTATTAATAATCCTTAATCTCCTTCCTTCTCTGTTTTCTTTTCCTAGATGTTGTTACATATGCAGAATCATACACTCTTTGTCTTTTGTATCATCTAATTTGACTCAGTATAATCATATTGAATCATCCATGTAGTAGGACATCTCAGAACTTCTATTACTTTCTATGGCTGAATTCCCTTATATGGATATAGCACTTTTTCTTTTGGTGTTCATTCATCTGTTGGTGGACACTTGCATAGTTTTGACCATTGGCTATTGTGAATAATGCTGCTGTAAACATTGGTTTGCAAGTATCTTAGTCGATTTTTCAATACATAGTTATTTTATATATCTATGTGTATATATGTCTGTATATAGATTTGTTAGATTGCTGGTCATATGGTTACTCTATATTTCATTTTTTGAGGGACTGCTTCACTGTTTTCCACAATATGAGACAATATACCTTGGTCAGAGCCTGCAGAGCTTTTCTTTCTTTTTTTTTTTTTTTTTTAAAGATTTATTTATTTAATTATCCCCCCCTCCCCCAGTTGTCTGTTCTCTGTGTCTGTTTGCTGCGTCTTGTTTCTTTGTCCGCTTCTGTTGTCATCAGCAGCACGGGAAGTGTGGACGGCGCCATTCCTGGGCAGGCTGCACCTTCTTTCATGGTGGGCGGCTCTCCTTACAGGGTGCACTCCTTGCGCGTGGGGCTCCCCTACGCGGGGGACACCCCTGCGTGGTGCGGCACTCCTTGTGCACATCAGCACTGCGCATGGGCCAGCTCCACACGGGTCAAGGAGGCCTGGGGTTTGAACCGCGGACCTCCCATGTGGTAGACGGACGCCCTAACCACTGGGCCAAGTCCGTTTCCCTGCAGAGCTTTTCAACAGATATTGAGCCTTCATAGGGATGTATTGAAATCGGCACTGTAATTGTACAAACTAAACAACTAATGCAGTATGCTGAGCAAGGAGGGGAAAGATGGGAGGGGAAGATGTAGGAACTTTAGAACTATCTAAAGTATTCATTTTCATGTGAATCTAAAACTTCTCTGAATAAAGTGTTAATTTTTTCAAAATATGGACGCATTATTTCAGGGGTATTAGCCAAAGTGGTGCTGATGCAAAATATCAGGTATCTGTTGCTTTTATAAAGGGTATTTATTTGGGGTAGAAGCATATAGTCAGAAGGCCCTAAAGTATCCCTCTCAAGGTACTATAAGAGGTACTTTGTTACCCAAAGTCATTTGCCACATGTTGAAACAAGATGGTGGGCATGTCTACAAGGGCCCAGTCTTCCTTCTTCCCTTAAGGCTCCATCATCCCAGCTTCCTCACTTCCCAGCTGTAGGTTGGCATGAGGCTGAGCTCTCAGGGCTTCTCAGCTGCTCTCTTCTCTTTAGCTCCAAACTATCAGGCTTATCTCTGTATTCTTCTCTGCATCTTTTTCTATCTTCTCCCTGAACGAACATCTGCCTAATCTTGATTTAATAAAGTAAAAGTGAAACCTTCTAATTTAATATAATCAGAGGGGTATCATGCCCACTAGAACAGACCAGTTTACAACCATGATCAATATCTCATTTTGGAATTCATAAATAATATCAGGCTGCCACGAGAGGAGTGTATTTCATCTAATGTTCAGAAATAGACTAATGTCCACACTTTGGGTTGAAACACTGTCCACTATTAGATGTGAACCAGTCTTGAGTTGTAAATGCATCCTTATTTCTGTGATTGTGGCACTTCTGATTTAATTAGTAAATTAAAATGTTCACATGTAAAAGAAGAATATGACTTAGGCATTTTATGGATTTTCCCTCCATATGGGACTGAATAAACTGCAGTCATTATTCTTGAATCGACATGATTGCATTTCCATATTACCAACTGTAGGGCAGTTCCTCGGTGATATCTTCCCATGCTCCCTCTTCTTGGGCAGATAGTGATTTTCATGCTACTGATGGACTGGTGTCATGGGTAGTAGCTTTTTGACTAAGAAACAATTTTTCACTCTTTATCCTTAAGACAAAGACCTGGGAAAATCATTCACAATTGAAAGAGCTGTTGGTGACTTACAGTCAAAGACAGGAACATTATTAATACTTTATTTACAGTTTAAATTTTTGATCCCCTTATTCATAAGTTGCCTAGTGGACACATGTGAATTAAAGTTGGGTTTCAAGAAAATCTTGTCATTTTATGTTTACATAAAACACCTATCAGATTGAAATCAAGGCATGTGGAAGTTGCAATAAGTGGTTTGACTATTTAGCTTACCTTACAATGTTGGGCCGTATTTGGAAACTCTAGGCTTGGGAAATTTCAACAGTATGCACAGATGCTAGATCTCCCTTGTTCAGTATCTAATATTCCCATTTCACAGTTTAAGGGTAGTCTCATTGTATCAACACTGAGGTTACTTGATGGGGGTACATGTTAGGCCTCTTCGACATGAGATTGGAAACATTTGTCTCCATGCCTGGGATCGTCCATCTCAGTTGTGTGTGTAATAAACAAACCCACTACATATGACTGTGATAATGACTGAATGAGTTCTATATGTAAACTTGGCAGTGGTAAGATTATATTCTTGACATAGTTGACAGTGGCAATTGTCCTGTGTGAATAAGACCTATGTTTAGGATAAATACATAGTAGCACACATACACACACAAACATGCACAATCCCATGACATAGATTTACACCTTGACAAAGCGCAACTCCAATTTATGGTAAGCTAGACCCCCCAAAGGGAACCCAGCTGATTCCAGGAACTGTAGTAACGTGATCAAAGATCTTTTCCTGAAAATCAGTTTCTCTCGCCACATCCGTAATCCTCACTCCCACATGGGAAATGTTATCAATGCACTATCCTCGCTAAAGCCAACAAGGAAACCCCATCACAGTCATTTAGATTTCCTTCCTCAGCCAGAGAGATTCCTCAGCCAAGAGATTCCTCTTGTACTTGAGGCCACCCATTGTGAAGGAAAAAAAATCACTGTGAGTATTGTATCATGGTGGGTATTGTTCGCATGGATTTTTTGCTCTCTTTGTTGCTCCAGAAAACCAGATGGAAAACAGTGGTTGTGTCATAGAGCACAAAAGCAAGATTAGAAGAAGCCTGAGTATTGAGGAATTTTATTTCAAGTCCATTCCGGTTGACAATTACAACATTTCTAATTGAAAGAGGAAAATTGTTACCAATTAAAAGTCCTTCTGCCATACACTTTCCAATCTGGTACTACCAACATTGAATGCCCTTAGAACCAGAAATCAGCTAATAAGAGATTCCACTCACACACACATATGCACATACTACACACACAAGAGGATGGTACCTAAATTCTATGATCTACATGATGTTTTCAAATCTTGACTGAAAACACAAAAACAAGAAAGCAACGTAAGTATTTCAAGCAAAGAAAGGAAATCTTACCTAAGGATTGCGTGGGTTTTCCTCTTTTGCCTGGCATTAGGAAGCTTCTCCAGTGTGTCCCTAGGAGGGACTGAGAGGATACAACTGTCAGTACATTGGTGGTTGTGCTCATGAATTACTCAGGGAAACTTTCTTGTTGAGGAAAGGGCCTCTGTTTATCACTGTTATTTAACAAGTATGAATTGAGCATTTTATCTTCAAAGAAGCTTTAGGTTACCAGAGAAGTCATGTACAGAATAGACTATTCCCATATACCCAACATTCTCCCCCTCTCCCCCTTTCCCCTCTTAATAACATTTTATGGTACATTTTTTACAACTGATGTACAAATATTGAAACATTCTTACTAAACATTGTCATTGATTTACATTTTTATGGTTTACATTTTAGACCATACACTTACATAAATTTGATGAATTTTAAACATGCCTGTATCCATCATTGCAAGATCATATAGAGAAAATTAATAAAAGAACAAAAAAATAAAAAGAAGAAAAAAGATCATGTAGAATACTTCCATTGCCTGCAAAATGCCCCATGTTCCAGCTACTCTGTTCCTCCTTCCCCCACCCCTAGGAACCCATGGCAACCCCAAGCTTCACTCCTTACAGAGCAAGATTCATAGTTACTTGCACCAACATTGAGAGCTTGACATACTCGCCTGTCCTTCACTGCCTATGCTCTCAAGAGACACCCACCCCTCTATTTGAGAACATAGTACTCCTCAGGATGGGAGTCCAACATTTTCCCGCTCATTAGGTCCCACCCACTGATACAACACACTATGACAAGGTGAACACTCATACACTCCCTAGAAGCCTGCCCCAGGTGTGCATTCTCCCGAATGCTCCCCAGAACCAACACCCTAAACCAGTAACACTCTCCTACCTTATTGCCAAAAGAACATTCTGAACTTTGTAGTTTCAAGAAGGTACCTTCAAATATCCAGATGGTGCCTGGTCCCACCCCTAATACTCCCCATTCCATGGATAGTCCAACCATCCCTCCTCACACAGACCAACCCTGTAGTATCACTTACCACTGTCATGCCCATCCACCGCACAACTACATACTTCCACCTTATCAAGGATTTTGCCCATATGGGCATTTGCTCACAACCTTCTTCTCCCTGTCTCTTGTAAACCTATCTTCCAGCTTCTAGCTCTGTGAGTCTGTTCAATTTTAGTTCACTGAACTAAAATTTATTTAGTTCACTTATTACACTGAGGTAATGTAATATTTGCCCTTCAGTGCCTGGCTTGCTTCACGCAACATAAGGTCTTCAAAATTCATCCATGTTATCCCATGTGTTCTTACTGCATTCCTTCTTACAGCTGAGTAATATTCTATCGTATGTGTATACCACAGTTTGTTTATCCATTCATCAGTTGATGGACGTTTGGGTTGTTTCCAACTTTTGGCAATAGTGAATGATGCCACTCTCAACATTGGTGTGCATATATCTGTTTGTGTCATTGCTGTCAGTTCTTATGTGTATATACCTAGCGGTGAGATTTTTGGATCATATGGTCATTCTACAGTTAGGTTCCCATGGCTGCACCATTCTACATACCCACCAGCAGTGGATAATTGTTTCCATTCCTCCATGTCCTCTCCAACATTTGTAATCCACTGTTTTTCTAATCACTGCCAGTGTAATGGGTGTAAGATGATATCTCATTGTAGTTTTGATTTGCATGTCCCTAATAGCTAGTGATGTTGAACACCTTTTCTTGTGCTTTTTAGCCATTTGTATTTCTTCTTTGGAGAAGTGTCTATTCAAATCACTTGCCCATTTTTAAAATGAGTTGTTTATCTTTTTATTTTCAAGGTGTAGGATTCCTTTATATATGCTTGATACTAGGCCCCTATTGGATATATGGTTACCAAATATTTTCTCACATTGTGTAGGCTTCCTTTTCACTTTCTTGACAAACTCCTCTGAGGTAGAAAAGTTTTTAATTTTGAGAAGGTCCCATCTATATAGTTTTTCTTTTGCTTCTCGTGCTTTAGATGTAAAGTTCATGAAACCATTTCCTAATACAAGATTCTGTATCAGCTTCCTTACGTTATCTTCCAAGATCATTATAATCTTGGCTCTTCTATTTAGATCTTTGACTCATCTTGAGTAAATTTTTGTATAAGGTATGATATGGTGTTCCTCTCTCATTCTTTTGGATATGGTTATCCAGTTCTACAAGCACCATTTGTTGAAGAGGGTGTTTTCTCCCAGTTGAATGGGCTTGGTGGCCTTGTTGAATACCAGTTGACTGTGTATGCAAGGATCCACATTAGAGCTCTCAACTTGGGTCTGCTGATCAGTATGTCTGTCCTTGTGCCAATACCATACAGTTTTGAGTGTCCTTTAGTCAGGTAGTGTGATTCCTCTGATTTCATTTTTCTTTTTCAATACATCTTTGACTATTCAGGACCTCTTGTCCTTCCAAATAAATTTCATAATTAGTTTTTCCAATTCAGTAAAAAATGGTGTGGTAATTTTTAATGGGATTGCAATAAATCGGTAAATCACTTTGTATAGAATGGACATCTTAATGATGTTTAGTATTCCTATCTATGAATAGTGAATATTCTTCCTTTTATTTAAGTCTTCTTTGATTTCCTTTAACAGTGTTGTGTAGTTTTCTGTGCATAAGTCATTTACATCTTGGTCTGTTTAGTTCATCTTCTTTCATCAATGTAGGCTGCCTGTGTGTTTCTAGGAATTTGTCCATTTCCTCTAAATTATCTTTTTTGTTGGCATAAAATTTTTCAAAGTATCCTCTTATAATACACTTTATTTCTGTGCGGTCAGTGGTGATATGCCCTTCTTCATTTCTTATGTTATGTATTTGCATCTTTTTTCTTCCCTAAGATTTTGTCAATTTTATTAATCTTCTCAGAGAACCAGCTTTTGGTTTTATTTTTTCTAGTTCTTTTTTATTTTCAATTTCATTTAGTTCTGCACTAATCTTTGTTATTTCCTTCTTTCTCCTTCCTGTCAAGTTAGTTTGTTGTTCTTTTCCAGTTCCTCTGGGTGTGCATTTAGATCTTTGATTTTAGCACTCTCTTCTTTTTTAATATAGACATTTAAGGCTGTGAATTTCCTTCTCAGTACAGCTTTTGCTGTATCCCATAGGGTATGATACGTTGTGTTGTCATTTTCATTTGTTTCAAGGTAGTTTCTGATTTCTTTTGGAATTTCCTCCTTTACCTACTGATTGTCTAAGAGTGTGTTGTTTAATTTCCATATCTTTGTGCCTAATCTGTTTCTGTGCCCCTTACTGATTTCCAGTTTCATTCCGTTGTGGTCAGATAAATTATTTTGTATAATTTCAGTCTTTCTGAATTCATTGACAGTTGTTCTGTGGCCTACCATGTGGTCTATCCTAGAGAGTGGTCCATGAGCACTTGGAAAGAATGTACGTTCCAGTGTATTTGGGTGTAATGTTCTGTATATGTTTATCAGGTTCAGATCCTCTAATGTATTATTCAAGGTCTTTGTTTATTTATTGATTCTCTGTTGAGATGTTCTGTCTAATGGTGATAATGGTGTATTAAAGTCCCCCACAATAATTGTACAGTCATCTCTTTCTCCACTTTGTTTTTCCAGTGTTCACCTTGTGTATTTCAAGGCCCCTGGTTAAGTGCATAAGTGTTTATGATTTTTCTTTCTCCTTGAGAAATTTCTCCCTTTATTAATATATCATGTCCTTTTTTTGTCCCTTAAATAGTTTTGAATTTAAAGTCTATTTTATGCGATATTAGTATGGCTACTTTTCGCCCCTTTCTGATTGTTTGCTTGTAAAATTGTTTTCTAACTATTCACTTTGAGTCTCCTTGTGTCCCTGGGTCTAAGGTGAGATTCTTGTAGGCAGCATATAGATGGGTCATATTTCCTTATCCATTCTGCCAATCTGTATCTCTTGATTGGAGAATTTAAGCCTTTAACATCCACTGTTCTTACTGCCAAGGAATTACTTATATTAGCCAAATTTTCTACAGGTTTATATATGCCATATGATTTTAGGAATCAAGTTTTTTGTTGTTGTTGTTGTTGTTGTTTTGGGAGGCATCGATGATTTAACCCAGGACCTCATACATGGGAAGCAGGCACTCAACCACTGACCTGCATCTACTCGCCTATACCATATGTTTTAATTTCTCTTTTTATCTTTTCAGTTATTCTTATGTTCTCCTCCATGTCTTTCTCTCCTGTTTTTTTCCTTTCATCCTGCAGAACTCTCTTTACTATTTCTTCATGGGCAGGTTTACTGTGGATGAACTCTCTTAATTTGTGTATATTTGTTAATATATTGAATTCTTTCTCATTTTTGAATACCAGCTTTGCTGGATAGAGATCTTGGCTGGAAGTTTTTTTCTTTTAGCACCTTAACCATGTCATTCTACTTCCTTCTTGCCTCCATGGCTTCAGATGAGAAATCAGCACCTAATCTTATTGAGCTTCACTTGTTTGTGATGGATCTCTTTTCTCTTGCTGCTTTTAGTATTCTCTCTTTGTCTTGAATATTGGACAGTTTGACAAGTACATGTTTTGTGGTAGCCCTGCTAGGATTTATACTGTTTGGGTGTGCTGCACTTCCTGGACATGTGCATCCATATCCCTCAATAGAGTTGGGAGATTTTCAGCCGTTATTTCCTCCAACCCTCCTTCTGTCCCCTCTCCCTTCTCTTCTCCTTCTGAGATGCCTGTAATGCATAAGTTCGCGGATTTTGTGTTGTCACTCAAATCCTTAAGTCCCTCCTGGAGTTTTTATATCTTTTTATGTATCTGTTCTACTATCTGATTTCAGATCCACAACAGGGATTCTTTTCTCTGCCTTTTCAAATCTGCTATTATGTGCTAGTGGTGTATTTTTTATTTCCGGCATTGTGCCATTTATCACCCTTATATCTGGTATCTTTTTAGGTGTGTTTACAATTTCTTTAGTATGTTCCCTCAGTGTTTTCTTGATATCCTTAATCTCTTCCTTCACTTCATTAAGTCGATTCATGGTATTTCTTTGATTATCCATGTTCTCTATCTCCTCCTATCTTTTAGTTTGTCATTAGACCAGGCCATGTCTTGTTTCTTAGTATGGCTTGCAGTTTTTTGTTGGTGTCTAGGCGTCTTTTTATTTTGATGTGTTAATTCAGTTGGTTAACTTCTCTTTCTAGGGTTATATTTTGTTCTTTTTGTCTTGTAAGGTTTCCTTTTGACTCTTTGTTCCTTTTATTCTATTTCCTTTATGTTGTCTATGTTCCCTTGAAAAAACATAAGACCAGAGAAAAACAAAGATATAATAATAGAGAAAGAAAAATAGTAGTAGTACTGCTACTAATAAAAGGTAGAAGGGGTGCTGTAAAAGACCCAGCAAAATAATTTATATGAGAAAAGATCATAAATAGTAAAGAAAAATAAGATGTAAAAAGAGGAATAGAAAAAGTGAAATGAGAAACAAAATAGAGAAAAATATATAGAATGTATTAAAAGCCTGGAACGATAAAAAGAGAGGAAAAGAAAATAGAATAGAAGAAGAAAAAAGAAAGTAAAAAAATAAGGAAAGGAAACAGAAAAAAGAGAGAAATAAAAATTAAAAAATATTGAAACCCAAACAAAAAGAGTTGTGATGAATGAAAACAACAGAAAACAAGAGATAGAGAAAGGAAGGAAAGAAAAGAAATAACATAGGTAGAAAATATCAGTAAAAGTAAAAAAAGGAGGAGGGATGACAAAGAAAGGGGTGTCACAACAAACAAGAAAGAAAGCAGCAGCAACAGCAACAAAACAGTGGAGAAAACACAGCCTTCCCTTTGAGCCCCTAAGGAGCTTCTCGAGCTGCTGCTGTTCATCATTCACCCTGTAGCCTGCCCTCTGAGGGTGATGTACTGGGTTTTTACAATTACAATTTAAAAAGTTAAAATTAAAGAAGTTTTGTTTTGTTTTGTTTTAAAGAAATAACAGAACCAAGAAAGCCTGAAACAAAAAGAATATTATTTTCCTTGTCATAAAGTACAAGCTGGATGATACCTGACAACCAGGTGGCTCATGCTCTTCATTGACCTGGGAATCAAACCAGGGGCCTCCTATAGTCAAATCAGGAATTCTTCAACTGAGCTAAATTGTCTTCTTAGGTTAATGGCTCTTTAGATAGCTAGCTGCCACCTTTCCCCAAGGTGTTTTTAGACTTCTGTAGCTTGCTAGAGTCCTACTGATGAGGTGCCTGTGCTCAAACCCTCTCTGGTGTAATTGCTTTCTCTCCCCAGGTGGGCGGCCAGTCAGGTCAGGGTCCTTCTGAGATTCACAGGGGCCACAGCTAGACAAAGTCACCACTAAAAAACCACCTGGCTGTGCCAGACCCCTTTCCTCCCAGGGAACTCCTCCTCCCAGACCCTTGGCAGCAGCAAGCCAGGGGCCATGCTGTTACTTGCTGTGATTGTGGGGTATATGTGCTGTTTCCAACCACTGGGGTAAGCAACTCAGTTTTCTTTATCTAGTACCTTTCTAGATGACTCAGGGTACCTTCCTGTTCTCTATATATCCAAAGCAGCTCCTTTAGACAGGTCCCTGCCCTCTCCTCTTTTTTTCTTAGAGGGTGTGTCTCTACCTACCTACTCAACCATCATTTTCCCAGAAATCCTCTAGGTTATTTTTTGATACTTGGTCCCTTTTATTCAATATCCTTGCAGTTGTCTCTGTTCCCTTGTAAAAAAAAAAAAAAAGGATCAGAGAAAAGAGAAGAATAATGGTAATAATAATACAAAAAAGTTAGACGAGGAAGTGTACAAGAGCTAGGAAACTAAATGATATGAGTAAAAAATTCATTAAAAATACAAGGGAATAAGAATAAAAAGTGTTGGAATAGAAAAACCTTTAAACAAGAAACAACATAGAGAACCAACAAGATGGTTGTGGAGTAAGGAGTTCCAAGAACAAGGGAGGAAGAGATGGTTGGGCACAAATTTCATCTACTGATGAGTAAATTCAGTGGGCTACAGTATGATCTGGAGAACAGCTAAAGTTTGAGCCTGTCCAAATCAAAGAGGCTGGGAGCTGCCATCATAACTCTGCGCCTGGCACAAGAGGAAACAGGGCAGATTGAAAATCCCAGTGCTGGTGGGGACTGGCTTCTTTCCATCCAGATCATATTGCAGCTCTAACCTAGGCCCCAGTGCCACCTCCAGCAGGGAGGAAGCTGTGGGGACCGCACCAGCCTTTCCAGGAAATTACTGGCCAAGCTACGGAGGCCGGTGATTATCCTACTCTAGTGGCACAAGCCACCCCAGGAGCTGCTCTGTGGCTGGAATTGGAAACTCCATTTCCCAGAAACAGGAGAGGAGGAGACAGTTGGCTGCCAATTTTGGCTACTGATTGGTAGTCTTGGATGGCTAAGGGGATAACCCTAGGAACAGCTGAGGTGTGAAGCAGCCCAAGTTGGAAAGAGACTGGTAGCTGCCACTTTTATTCCACCGCAGTCGAGGGGAAGCTGAACTGACTGAAACTCTGTGTCAGCAGTAATCAGTTTCTATCACACAGATCAGCCTGCAGCCTTAGCCTAGGCTTCAGCCCTGCCTCTGGCAGGGAGGAGGCTGAGGAACCCTGCACCAGCATATACAGGTAACTGCAGGTAACTTTGGCTGGCATAGACTAAAAATCAGAAGTCTACCAGGGCAACTGCAGTCATCTTGGATCTGCACTACATAAATTGCTGCCCACACCTGCTGCTCCATCCCCACCCCAGGTAGGGGAGAAAAGGATGTGAAGCTTCATCAGTCTCTCTGGGCAGCACAGTTTAGGCCTGAACTTGGATTATTCCACATAGCTGTGACTCTGTCCCTACCCTTGGCAAAGGAGAAAGTTGGAAGAAGCTTCATTGGTCCCTGGTGCAATGAGAGCAGCTTGAGCCTCCACAGCTTACAGCACCATCTAAATGCTTGGCTCCTACTGCACATACAGCAAGGGAGAAAGAACAGGAAGCCCTAAACTAAAGAGAAAAATTGCACCCAGAAAAATACTCTAGTAAGCCAGACGTGAAGACACCAACAAAAAATTACAATCCACACCAAGAAACAGGAAGCTATGGCCCAATTAAAGGAACAAGATAAGCCTCCAGGTGACATAAAGAGTTAAGACAACTAATTATGAATGTTTAAACCAATCTCCTTAGTAAGTTCAATGAGATGGCTAAAGAGATTAACAATATTAAGACACTGGATGATCACAAAGAATTTGAAAGCATACATAGAAAAATAGCAGATCTTTTGGGAATGAAAGGTACAATAAATGAAATTTAAAAAACATTGGAATCATATAATAGCAGATTTGAGGAGGCAGAAGAAATGGCCTCTGAAAGTGAACATACAAAAGAACAGATGAAGAAAAGAATGGAAAAAATTGAACAAGGTCTCAGGGAACTAAATGACAGCAAAAGTCATGCAAACATACATGTCATGGGTGTACCAGAAGGAGAAGAGAAGGGAAAAGGGGCAGAAGCAATATCTGAAGAAATAATGGTAGAAAATTTCCCAACCCTATTGAAGGACATAGATATCCCTGTCCAAGAAGGACAATGTACTCCCATCTGAAAAAATCTGAATAGACCAATTCCAAGACACATACTCATCAGAGTGTCAAAGGCCAAAGACAAAGAATTCTGAGAACAGCCAGAGAAAAGCAGTGCATAACATATAAGGTTTATCCAATAAGATTAAATGCTGATTTCTCACCGGAAACCATGAAGGCAAGAAGACAGTGCTCTGATTTATTTAAGATACTACAAGAGAAAAACTTCTAGCCAAGAATCTTATATCCAGTAAGACTGTCTTTCAAAAATGAGGGCAAAATTAGAATATTCACAGATAAACAGAAACTGAGAGAATTTCTAAGCAAGAGGCCAGATTTTCAGGAAATACTCAAGGGTGTGTTAGAGCCTGAAAAGAAAAGACAGAAAAGAGGGGCCTGGAAGAGAGTCTAGAAATGAAGATTATATTAATAAAAGTAACTGAAAGAGTGGTGAAAATAAAATAGATAAAACTCAAATAGTCAGAAATAAACTTAACCAATGATGTAAAGCACTTGTATTCAGAAAACTGCAACTCAATGTTAAAACAAATTTAAAAAGCCTTAAATAACTGGAAGAACATTCCATGCTCATGGATCGGAAGACTGAATATTAAGATGTCAATTCTACTCAAATTGATATGCAGATTTAATGAAATCCTGATAAAAATTCTACCAGCATTAAAGAAAAAATTGAAAACATGATCATTAAATTTATTTGGAAGGGTTAGGAGTCCGGAATAGTCAGAAACATCATAAAAAGAAAAAGTAAACCCTCATCTCCAGATTTTAAATCATAATACTTACCTATAGTGGTAAAAAACAGCATGTTACTGGCCTAAAACAGACACAGTAGAGCAACGGAACCAAATTTAGGGTTCAGAAACAGTCCCTCACACGTATGGTCAAGTGATTTTTGACTAGACTGTGAAACTCACACTGCTCGTGCAGAACAATCAATTCAACAAAAGATGCTGAAGAATTGGCTATCCATAGCTCAAAGAAGGAAAGAGGACCCCTAACTCACACTTTATCCAAAAATTAACTCAAAATGGATGAAAAAACTAAAAAACAAGAACCATAAAACTTCTCGATGAAATTATTGGAAAATATCTTGAAGACCTGGTGGTAGGTGGTGGATTCTTAAAGGAGATAAGAGAAGGACTGAGTGCACTACTGATGTTTAATGTATGTAGAAGTTTTAATTAGCTTTACTGTAAAAATGTGGAAATTTTTAGGATGGATGGTAACACACAGTGAGTAACAGCTAGTTTATAAATGGGAATGTGACTGAAATGGTAGTGTAGTTATGTAAATGCCAATTCACAGAATGCTAGAGAATAATCTAGGAACTGAATAGCACAGTAAACCAAGAGGTGGATGGGAATTGTGGTTGATGGAACAGATGCAAGAGTGTCCTTTGTTAGCTAGAACAAATGTATATCACTACTGCAGTGTGTTGAGAATGTGGAGAAGCATGGAAAAATATAGCTGGAGTGACCTGTGGACTGTGGTTTGTAGTAATATTCTTGCATCTATGCAAAAGATGTACTGTGTTGATACTGACGCAGTATGGAAAATGTGAGCCAAATGTACACTATGGACATGGTAACAATCAGATGATATTATTTTATCTGTAGCAAATCACACACCACATTGTGGTATGTTGATGGGGTGTTTGGAATTCTGCACATGTGCATGATTGTTTTATAAGTTTACAACTTCTGTCAAAAAATATATTTAAAAAACAATAGGGTGGGTTGGGGTAAAACACCAAATGTAAGATAAGGACTATGATTAGTAGTAAGGTTTTGACAATATTCTTTCATAATTTGTAACAAACATCTCATGACAATGCAAGGTGTTGGTGGAGAGTTGATGGGTGAGACCCCTGTGTGATGTTATGCATGTTTGCTTTAAGTTCACAACTTTTACTATACACTTAATTGTTTACGTATGCTCATATATAAATGATACGAAAATGATAATCGGATTGGTTAGGGGAAAATAATAGTAATATTTTGACAATGCTCTTTAATCATTAGTTCAAAAGGTTTAAAAACAGTGCAAGTTATTGGTGGTAGGGTAAGATGTTATATATGTTTGTTTTGTAAGTTCACAACTATTATACACTTATTTATGTATGTTTATGTATGAGTGATATATTTCAATAAATTTTTTAAAAAAGAAACAAACAACAAATTAAAAGTCTGGACAGATGCGTAGGAAAAAATAAAGGAACAAAATAGAAAAGAAGTAGAGTGAGTTAAAAGGCTGAAGAGATGAGAAGAGAATAGAAGGAAAATAAAGAGAGAAAGAAAAAGAAAAAAATGAAGGCCAAACAAGAAGTCGTGGAATGGAAGAAAAGCTACAGAAGTCAGAAGATGGAAAAATGAAGGAAAGAAGAGAAATAAAGTAACTTGGAAAAATAAGTAAAAGAAAAAAATTCAAACAAAGGGAAAAGAATAAACAAGAAACAGCACAGTAACAAACAATCTAGGGAAAGCAGCCTTCACTCTTAGGCCCCTGGAGGCCTTCTCAGGCTGCTGGTGCTCATCAGTCACCTGGCAACCTGCCCTCTGCAGGTGATGTATCCAGTTTTAGTGAGTAAAATAAAGGAAAAAGGAAAAAAATATATCCAGTATACCACAGAAGAAAACAATAGAAACTCAGTCAGTAAGTTCCCTATCTTAAGGTGCTGGCTGTGTGCCTTATCTCTCCCTGGATCCCTTAGGAGGTACCAGGGCTCAAACTAGGGATCTTCAAGCAAAGCAGGAATTCCCCTACTGAGCTACAGCAGGTCTATAGGCTAAATAGGCCCCTGAAAGCTTATCTGGCTCTTCCTGCCCCCATTTCCCTTAGGCAGTTGGACTTCTAAAACAGTTCTCAGGGGTCAGGCTAGTAGTTAGGAGCCTGTCTCCACCCCTCCTTGACCAAGTTCCTCTCTCCCAGTGCAGCTGGGTGTGGCAGCCTGCCTGATCAGAGTCCCTCTCCCCTCGCCCCAGGGCCACCTCAGTGTGGCTGGTATCTACCCCAAGATTGAAAGGGGGCTCAGGTGCCCAAACCCACAGAAAGGAAACCACTCCCCACACTTAGCCAAACCCCCCTTCCTCTAGGGAATTTTTCCCTCCCACTCAGCTGGCCTTTGTGAGCCAGGGGTTCCACAGAGGTTATTTGCCTTGAGGGTAGGATTTACCCAGGCTTTTCTAGCCACAGGGATCATCTACTTGGTTTTAGGTTGGGCTCTTTATCTCTCTGTGCAACTGCCTGCTGAATGATGCCTGCAGGCTTGCAGCCTCCTGCTGTGTGGATTCCAAGACAGCTCACTCAGATGAGGCCCCTGCCCCCTCGCTGCCATTTTTTGCAGAAGAACTGAGCAGTGCCCATCTACATCAGTGCCATTTTCCTAGACTAGTATCTAAATTACCAATTTTTAATCTGCTCAATGAGTAAAAGGAAAACATGATAATGATGTCTCACGAAATAGAGAATATCAGTAAAGAGCTAGAAAGTATAAAATCAACAGGAATAGAAATTCTGGGTTGAAAAGTACAATCAGTGATATGAGAACTTCTCTGGAGGTGATCAACAACAGTTGTCTCCCTGAGTAAAGACCCGAACAACTCTCTCAGCAGCCTGGAGAGTGAACCTTGCTATTTAAGTCTTTCCTCACCTAGATCGTGTCCATTCCAAAAGATGTAGCAGTGAGACTGTGAGAGGTTTGCAATAATTAACAAGCTGTATCTCAGTTTCCCCTGATATGCACTGGGAAAAGGCAAACCCCCTCTCCTGTGTCTGAGGGCATGGCAGGCACTTTCCCACAGGTTAAACAAGAAACCTCATAGGGTCAGGAATAGAGGGAAATGGAGATCTTTACTACCTGTACCTGCATATCAGAGGAAAACTGAGATGGAAACCTTCGCTATTTACATATCCTTTAATCCCTACACATGAAAAGAAACATTTCCTGCAGCATCCCAAGAAGCCATAAACTCCCTCAACCCCATCCCAGTAATTCACTCAGACCCTCAACTCCCTCCCACTAACTCATTTCCCTGCTTAGGAAAGTTCAGTATAAATTCAAGTCCCCACCCTCCTTCCAGGAGTTGGCTGAAGTCTCTCTTCAGACCCGGACCATGCTGGTGGGGGGACTGAAGCCTGTTCTTCAGACCCCCTCCATTGGGAGAGCTTCTCAATAAATACATATTCTGCCTGTGGTCTGTTAGTCTCCGTGTCCTAGCCGGTTTTTCTCCAACAGAGAATTTCTAGTTTTCTTATGAATTTTACTGGTCACTAGTGATGTTGATTGAAGTGTCATACCCTTGCTTATGTTTAACTCACTGCAGATCCTATGATTTAGGGTATACAAGGGAGGGAAGATGGTCAACTATTTGTTCTTTCAGAGACCTCTACTTCCTTCTGAGAACCCAAGGCTGCACCCAGCCTGAATGAAAATTCCCCAAAAGAGAAAAATGGCACTGCTGTCAGAGATATTCCACATCCTTGCCTCTGAGTCCCCAGGAGACTTCCAGAAAATAGTGACCCTCTATTAACAGGGAGAATTACAACCCAAATTTCTGTGAACCCCAATATCCCTGAGAATCCCAGAAATTCCTACCTAAGCCTCATCTCAGTGAAAGCCCTTCTATTATAAATTAATCTTTCCCAGTCTCACAAAGGAGAAAGGTGATTGTTTTGTCAATTCAAGTCCCTTACTGATGCCATTTAAATTTGAGAATTGGTTTTTCCATTTTTGTAAAAAAAATGGCTGCTGGGAGTTTTGTTTTTTTTTAAGACTGATTTATTCCCCTGGCATTGTTTGCTCATCTATCTTTTTTTAGGAACCAAACCTGGGCCTACCACATAGTAGGCAGGTGCCTAATCACTTGAGCCACCTCTGCACCCTGCTGTGATTTTTATAACTATTTTGAGTCTGTAGTTCCTTGTGGGTAGTACTGATAGTAGAACAATGCAGTCTTATCATCCTTGAATAATGGATGTCTTGCTATATGTTTAGGTCTTCTTCAGTTTCATCAAGAGTGTTTGCTAGTGTTTCAGTGTTTCTATCCTTTCATTACATTCATTCTTAGGTATTTTATTTGTTAGCCTGCTTATTGAATGGACTTTGAAAAAAAGTCCATTTCAGATTTTTTTTTTGCTGTACTATATAAACAAAATGACTTTTTTGTGTGTATCTCATACAATCCAAGTTTGCTTAAAGTCTATATTGCATTAGTTATGTTGAATCTTTTGAAATTATGTATTTAAAAGCTTATGTCGGCAGTGTGTAAGGAAAGCTTTACTTCTTCCATTCCAATTTGAATGACTTTATTTCTTTTTCTTACCCATTTGCTTGGCAAGAACTTCAGGTCCAGTGTTAAAAAGCAGTGATGAAAGTGAGCTAACTTACCTTGTTTGTGACCTGATGGGAGAGTTTTTCAGTATTTCACTATTGAGTATGATGTTAGCTGTGGGTTTTTTAGATGCAGCTGTGAACACAGTAGAATGACTTCCACAAATGAATTAGTCAGCAGCAGAAAGTCCCCACATTGTTGGCATCCTGCAAGTGCATTTCTGAAATCCTGGAATGTGAGTTAATTGTAGGATACCTCCATTTTTATGGTTTTGAAGAACTTAATTCTTACTAATATCCATATGTTCAAGTTTTAGTAATAAGATAATGGTAGACAATACCTGAAATATTTTGATGTGTTCTTAAATTTTAAAAATTCAGTGAAACCAATTAAATGAATTTTTCTTTTAGAGGTTATTTATAAAATAGTACTTTTAATGGAGCAAGGGCACATATTAAGCACAATCCTTGGGGATCATGGGAACTATAAAGATTACTTTGGGGGGTGCTGATATGTGTGCCTGATGATACGTATTATGCCATATGGTGGTAATATTGTAGTCCAAATATAAATGACTCTGAACCTCTGTGATTGTGAATCAAAAGCAATAGAAATTTTAAAGAATTTGCTGAATATGAACTATGATTGCTAACACCAAATCTGTATAAAAATAGATTGATATAAAACATAGAAAGTTGATAACTCTTTAGTCATTATAAAATAAGAGAAACTAAAATCTAATGATTGTAGGGATACAATAAATAAAAATATAAAAAATTAAGGTAATTCACAAATACAGCATAAGTTATTCAAATAACATAGATAATTGATTTTTAAAATATATAGACATTTATGGATAACTGGTTTTGAGAATATATAGACATTTATAGGGAATGATTAGATTTTGGCAATGTGGTAATTTTTCTCTTCAGTAGAGGAGTACATATAACAGGAATATTTGGTAGCCAGATGGAAGAAGAAAATAGGGAACAAAAGGTTCAATAGAAGTAATGAGAGTGAAGACCCGGTTTTAAGAGTGGTAGAAGTACAGAATCCAGAAATGTCAGCAAGAAAGATTTCTTACTTGAAAACATTTCATGAAAAATGTAGAGAGAGAAACAGATCAATATTGTTGGGAAAGCTGTTTTCAATTTCATTTCTGTCTATATACTTTTTTAAACTATATGAATACTAACAAAAAAATCCACATTATTTTATTTTCAAGTACCAAGGTAATAATAGGGAGAAAAGAAGTGAGGGCAGAGAAATTCACAACAAATGGTGATCTACATTATGTGCTGAAATGTACTTTCTGAAAATTAGATAAAAGGCATTAAGAAAATACCCAATATATGACAAGATATAAATTTTATAAAAAATGCAGAAAATGAATGAGAAGAAATAAGAAAATAAAATTCAAAAAATACTTCAACCTGAAATGTAATCTCTAAGAAATAGGGTGACAAGATAATGCTTAAGTAGAAAGAGAAGGTGAAATGCCAAAAGAGCTGATAACACATTAAGTGGAGAATGTTAAGGAGTTGGGAAAAAAAACTAAAAATGTGAGGAATGGTACAGATGGTCCAGTGTCTGCACCCTGGAGTGCCTGAACCAGGAGGTGGGCAGGGCCAACCCAGTCCCTAGGCCCTGGCTGGGCCCTGTGGTGGGGTGGGCCTACATGTGGGTGGGCCTGAAAGCTGGCCCCCTTCCCAGGATGCTCAGCTCTAGGCTGCAGGCCTTGGCAGTTGGTGGGTGGCCCTGGAAGCTGCCCTGCCTCCTCCCATGATGCTCAGCTCCAGGCTGCAGGCCTTGGCAGTTGGTGGGTGGCCCTGGAAGCTGCCCTGCCTCCTCCCATGATGCTCAGCTCCAGGCTGCAGGCCTTGGCAGTTGGTGGGTGGCCCTGGAAGCTGCCCTGCCTCCTCCCATGATGCTCAGCTCCAGGCTGCAGGCCTTGGCAGTTGGTGGTGGCCCTGGAAGCTGCCCTGCCTCCTCCCATGATGCTCAGCTCCAGGCTGCAGGCCTTGGCAGTTGGTGGGTGGCCCTGGAAGCCAACCCCCCCCTCCCATGATGCTCAGCTCCAGGCTGCAGACCTTGGCAGTTGGTGGGTGGCCCTGGAAGCTGCCCTGCCTCCTCCCATGATGCTCAACTGCAGGCTGCAGGCCTTGGCAGTTGGCGTCCAGGCTTCGGCAGCCAGGCCTTTGGTGATGGCTGTGGCTCCTCAGGTGCCAGGCCACCTTGAGCTCTGCAGCCTGGGGATGTTTGTGGTAGGTGTTAGTCCTGCGCACTGGGGAGGGAACTGACCCTTCTTTATTAACATAGTGTGTTCCCATTTGTCCAGGGCAGTCCTGGTTTATGTCTGTTGTCCTACCTTTTCATGCCCCACCCCCTCACTAAGAGTATCCTGATGTGACTTTATATCATATGGTCACACTATTAGGTCTGTTATGGAAATTTCTTTAAGAAAGGTTGACTTAATGACCGAATAACTTAAAAATTTAAGTTAAAAAAAAATCGTGTAAAAAATAGGCTGTAAAATCAGACACAGGCACTTATTTTTGTGCCCGGTGGGCCTGTCCAGCAAGGAGGTGAGAGAAATTGGTAGGTGGGTGTCTGGGAGGGGGAAGAGCTGAGGGAGTAGGGGCTAGATGAGAGGCAGGCTTACCTTTCATTGTGTAGCTTTATCAACAGTTGATTTTTCTTAAAATGGGTGTGTGTATTTTCCCACAAAATATACAATAATAATAAAGATTCTGAAGGGGTCAAGACAGGCATTTGAATATGTCCTGTTACATGAATTTTCCTTCCAGGAGTCCCCTAAACAGTGACAAAGTTTTGGTTTTATATTCATGAGAAATATTGGTATGTGTTTTCCATTCCTTTAATATCTTTATCTGGTTTTGCCATTAGGCTAATGTTGTCCTCATAGAGTGAGTTAGGAAATGTCACCTCTGCTTTGTTTTCTGAAAAAGATTGTGGAGAATTGGTTTCATTTTTCCTTAAATGTTTGGTAGAATTTGCCAGTGTCTGAACCTGGTCCTTTCTTTTTTGGAATGTTATTAATTATTGATTCAAATTTTTAATGGCTCTAGGACTATTCTGATTATATATCTGTTCTTGTGTGAGTTTTGATAGTTTGCATCTCTCAAGGAATTTTGAGCCATTACATCTAAGTTATAAACTTATTGGACGTAGGGATGTTCATAGTCTTGTTTGAGTTATCCTTTTAACGTCTCTCGAACCAGTAATAGTGATCCCTCTTCCATTCCTGGTATTGGTAATTTGTATCTTCTTTATTTTATGTTTGGTTAGCCTAGAGGTTTATCTGTTTGATTAAATCTTTTAAAAAGAAAAAACTGATGTTTTAGTTTCGGCATAAGTTTTCATTTCTATGTGATTAATGTGCAGAAGTGCACTTGCTGGGCTGTATGATAAGTATATATTTAGTTTTATAAGAAACTGCTAACCAGTTTGGCTTTTTTTTACCCCCTCCCCCACTTTGTGGCATTTTGCTTGCTGTCTGCTCTCTGTGTCCATTCGCTGTACGTTCTTCTGTGTCTGTATTTATTTTTATTTTATTTCCCTCCCCCCCCCTTGTGGCTTGCTTCTTGTCTATTCTGTGTCCATTCACTGCATGCACTTCTGTGTTTTTGCTTGTCTCCCTTTTATTTTGTTGTGTCACCTTGCTGAGTTGGCACTCAGCTGCGCTTGCGGGCTCGGTGGCACTCCGCAATGCCTGGACTGGAGGCTCTCCACAGCATGTGGGCAAGCCTGCCTTCACAAGGAGGCCCCGGGATGCAAACCCAGGGCCTCCCATATGGTAGATGGGAGCCCAACTGACTGAGCCACAGCCGCTTCCAGGCTAACTAGTTTCAGAGTGACTGTACCATTTTACATTCCCTTAAGCAATGTATGAGAGATTCAGTTTCTCTGTAATTTCACCAGCATTTGGTGTTGTCACTTTTTATTTTAGTTGCTTTAATAGTGTGTAGTTATGTGTGATAATGGTGTAGGTTACATGTCTCTAATAGCTAATTATATCAAGCATCTCTTCATGTACTTATTTCCCATCCATATATCTACTATGGTGAAAAGTTTATTCATAAGTATTGCCCATTTTCTAACAGAATTGTTTTCTCATTGTTGAATTTTGAGAAATTTGAAATTCTTTTAATTTATTCTAGATATCTATATTGTTTTTTGTGTGTATATGGTACTAGGGCAAGGGATTGAACCCAGGACCTTGTAAGTGGGAAGCTAGTACTCTACCACTAAGCCATGTTTTTTCCTTTGTTTGCTTGTTTTTGTTTATTTTAGCAGGTATTTGGAACTGAACCCAGAACCTCCCTTGTGAGAAACAGGCACTCAACTGCTTCAGCCACATCCAGTCCCAATATTCTAGATACCTGTTCCAGATATTCTAGGTATCTGTTCTTTCTTTGTCATAGTTAAATTTCCAAATATTATTCTGTTGGTAGTTTGCCTTTATAGTTCTTTTGCGGATCAGTGGTTTAAAGTTTGGTGAAGACCAATGTATCAGTTTTTTTTTTTTTTACGGTCTCAGTCAGTGTACTGTCCCTTTGGAATCTTTCCATGTGTTCAATTATGAACTAGTTCTGATGATGCCCCAGTCTTTCTCTTGCCTAGCATGACTCCATTGATACTTCTGCTTCAGTGTCATAATTTGAAGCAAAAAAATTTTTTTCTCTATTTTTAAAGGAGCTTTAGATGACATTGATGTTCCATCAAAATATGGGGAATTCCCATATATCCTACTCCTTCCCTTTAACACCCTTTTCCCATGAATATCTTTCATTAGTGTGGTCCATTTGTTTCACGTGATGACCACATATTGAAGCATTGCTACTAAGTATGGTCTGTAGTTTACATTATGTTTTACACTTTGCACAGCACATTTTTATAAGTTTTGAAAAAATGTATGAGTTGTATCTGTTATTGCAGTATCATGCCAAATTATTCCAGTGTTTCAAAAATGCCCCATGTTAACTCCTCTTCTTCCCTCTCCCTCCCCTCAGAACCTCTTGTGTCCACTGTCTATCAATGTTACAAGTTCTTCCATTATTAGAATAATAACAGTCTAATTTAGTCCATAGTTGCATTCCTCCTGTTTGTTCATTCCTCTATCATTTGGATTTTGGGATTTTGTCATTTTCTTACCCCACATCAATCCAACATCAACACTTCAAATATGTGCAAAACCTGACCACCTGGTTTCCCTAACTGTTGCTGTTCTGTCTCATCCACCATATCGCTCGCCTGGACTACTGTGATAGCTGCATAACTGATCTGCCTTTGACCTGCTTGCCACTGTGGTCGATTTTTATCTAGCAACCTGAATGATCCTGTTCAAACCTAAGGCAGTTCTCAGTCCCTTGTCACTCTTTAGTGAAATCCCCATGCATTCCCAACTTACAGTAAAATGCAGAGTTATTATACTGTACTACAGGGACCTCCACAATGTGTGCCTGAGTCTTTAAAGCAGTTTTATTGAGATACAGTCACATGCCATAAATCTATCCAAAGTGTGCCAACAGTGACTTAAGTATAATCACAGAGTTGTGCATTCATCACCACAATCAAGTTTAGAACAATTTCATCATTCCAAGAAGAAAAACCCCATACCCTTAGCAGTCACCTCTCAATCCCTCTACCATACCCAGCCCTACATAACCTGTAATCTAATTCCATCTCTATAAATTTATCTTTACATTTTGTATTAATGAAATCATAGAATATGTGGTATTGTGTGCCTAGATTCTTTCACTTAGCATAATGCTTTCTTAATTATTGTAATTTTTTAAAATTAGGGAAGTTTTATGTTTACAGAAAATTCATGTAAAAACTGTGTTCCCATGTATCCTTCTTGTTGACTCTGCATTAGTGTGCTACCTTGGTTATGATTGATGAAAGAATATTAAGATATTACTGGTAAGTATAGTCCATTTACATTAGGTATATTTTTCCATATACTTTCCTATTATTAACAACATGTAGTAGTGTCATAGGTTATAATTCATGAAATAACAACCTCATATTTGTACTATTAACTGCAGTGCATCATCCACAACAGTGTTCACGTAGTTAAACAATCCCATGTTTGGGGTTCTAACTTTCCTTCTAGTAACGTATATAACCTAAAACTACTTTCCTCAACCACATTCACAAACATGCTCCATAGTAAGGTCCTTCCATCACCAATATCCATTCCCAAAGATTTACAGTCAACCTAAATAGAAATTATGCACAATTTAAGCATCAGCTTTCCATTCTCTACCACTGTTCTATCCCTTGGTAACTTATATTCTAGATTGTAAATCTATGAGTTTGATTATTATAATTAGTTTATACCAGTGAGATCATATAATATTTGTCCTTTTGTGTTTGGCTTATTTCACTGAACATAATGTCTTCATGATTCATCCATGTTGTCACATGCATCAGAGTTTCATTGTTTCTTACAGTTGAATCATGTTCCATTGTATATATTTACCACATTTTGTTTATCCATTCATCTGCTGGTGGTTATTTGACTTCTGCCTTTTGTCTGTTGTGCTCTGAAGATTGGCATACAAATACCTGTCTGAATCTCTGCTTTCATTTCTTTTGGATATATGTCCAGAAGTGGGATTGCCAGGTCATATGGTAATTCTAAGTTTAACTTTTTGAGAAACTGCAAAACTGTTTTCCACAGCCAATGCATTATTTTACATTCCAACCAACAGTGTATAAGGTTTCCTGTTTATCTGCATCGATACCAGCACTTGCTAGTTTACAGTTTAAAAAATAATTTCCATTTGAATGGTGTGGAGTGATAACCCATCATGCTTTTGATGTGCCTTTCCCTAATGGCTAATGGACTTGAGCATGTTTTCATATGATTATTTCCCATTTGTGTATCTTTTTTAAAGAAATGTCTATCTAAATACTGTACCCTTTTTAATGGGTTTGTTTGCTATGCCCACCTACCTTGGAGGTTACCCAGTGACTCATGCTCTGTCTTCCTTCTCTACTTGTCACTGACTGTTTCCTTGATGTGGAAATAGCCTCTCACACCTTGGCTGCTTCCTTCTCCTCCTTTGATCCCCAGCTCCAGTCTCGTCTCTTCTGACTTAGGTAAAAAAATTTTTTTGTCTTGTGTTACCAGGTCTGGGCGTTGAACCTGGGACCTTGTATGTGGGAAGCTGGCCCCGAACCACTGAGCCACATAGGCTCCTTTGAGTTGATTTATTCATTTGTATGCTTTTTTGCTTTTAGGAGGCACCAGGAACTAAACCTGGGACATCCCATGTGGGCAGCAGGTGCTCAACTGCTTGAACCACATCCACTCCAACATTTTTCTTACCTGCTCTGTTACCCTAACACTGACCCTTTAAGTTGTATTTGCTGGTTCTTTATCTCTTGCTGGATTGTCAATCACTTCCATAAAGTTTCATTCATCCCTCCCTGCCCTGGGCCTAACACAGGGGCACATATACAGTCATCACTCACTCACCATTTAATAGAGTGTAAAGAGTGGAGGACAGTGCCTAGTGCTCAGCTGTTTCCACCATGTATACAGTGACTCTCCTGGCAGGGCAGGCACTTTCAGACTCACATTTGTGGCACTTGGATGTAGTTGAGACTTGTCATTGACTTTGAGGTCAGGCCAACTTGGGTGGAATTTTGACTTCTGAAGTCATATTCACAGTGGTTTAGCCTGAAGACAGACTGCTTCCCTATACTTAGATCCTGACATGCACTTGGTGGTCATTTCAGGGAAAGTACTTGAGGTCTTTTTGCCTATTCCTCATCTGTAAAATGGTGATAAGAAAACATCCCTAATTTTTAGACTTTGTTTTATAATTAAAATCTAATTTTAACTTGTCCGCCTCCCCAAATAGCCTCCTTCCATCCCTATTCCTCTGAAAGGAGAGTGATGGACTGAGTGGATCCTATGCTTATTTTAAGATAAAATCTCTAGGAATATGTCATATCTTAGACATATGCATTTCAGTGTTTACAGAGCAGAGGTGACTTTTCATCCCTTGTTCACTCTGGTCCTGTGGCCTGGATGCCAAGCTCACACTCTCTAGGTGATCTGTGATTTGTCTAAACTTAATTAAAAGTAAAAATAACCACCAGCTTCAAAACACTTAATATATCCCATGTGTTTTATTGTGTGTAGTAGTGATGACTCAGCGTATTCCCCTGCCCTGGGCCCACTGTCTTGGGCCTCCACCTATCTCTCCCCCTCTCCAGGGCCCTCTTCACCCCAGGTTCCCCATCTACCAATCCATTTCCCCAGACCACTTTTACCCTGGGCACCCCATCTTTCCTTTCCCTGGATCCACTATAGCATGAGCTCCCATCCCTTAAAGTCTAAACACATTTTTAATGTTTATAGGTCAGGTTTCTACTCAGATTTCCTCTGTTGTGCTACTTTCCCCACCCCATTAGCTGAGACATCAGAAACTTGAAAGAGTTAATCCTTCCTTCATCTGTCTCCAATTCTACAAGTCAATGGCTTCTCTATACTTGATTTACAGAGGATAGAAAAATTATGTGAAAGAACCAGGTTTCATTTATAAAAGATCTGGAAGACTGACAAGGAAAATGGGAAAGGCAGGAGGTACCCATGGGCAGCAGTGGGTTCTGCCAGCTCCACATCTGGAGGGGGCGGGCCGAGGGCTCCTCTCCTGTCCGAGTAATCTTACTGCTGGGATCCTACCAGATGACAGCACAAACCCCCAACTTGAGAAGCAAAACTGCAGGAAACACAGAGGAAATGGAAACCTTTGTCTCTGGGGCTCCAGCTGGCTCTAGGAGTGAAGAGAAAAGGGTCTATTTATGTAACATTTTTAAACTGAACAACACCAGATCCAGCCTGCAGAAAAGTGGACAAGGCTGCTTCTTGAGGTTCTGCTGCCTCAGGCCAACATTTGCCTCTTAGACCCTGAGATGGTGGAAGCCCACCTGGAGAGGAGTGGATGGGCTGAGGGCCCACCAGTTCTGTCTCCTGCAAAGCCCTGACTCATTATGAGAGAACCCTGAAGGCCAAGCTGCTCTTGGTGGGTTTGGTGGGAATAAAGGTTGGGATGGACGTTCATGTAAACGCAACAGGGCTCTGAGAGGTTCTGGACCCTCCACGGGAGGTAAGGGGGCCCTGCCAGGGCAGGCCCCTGGGTATTGGGCAGCATGTAGGGGCATCAGTGCCTCCAAACACAGGGATACTCTTAGGGGTGCTGGTCCCTATGTTGGCCACAGGGTGCTCTGGCTCCAGGTTCCCACGGCTTCAGGTTCTCACGGCTTTAGGCCTCAGCTTACCTCACAGTGATTCGTGGTGTGGGGGGGCCCACTCCTTTCTGCTCTTACACTGAGTGCTTCAATTTTGGAGCTCCTATCTGTGACCTTCACTTGGTTCCCAAAACTCTTCTGTGCTCCTAAAGCCCCCAACCTGGAGACGACTGGGGTGGTGCTGCCTAATGTTGAGCATCGCTGCTTCATGTTGGGCTTGAATTGGTCACACAGCAACAGGGCATGGTGGTGGCTGCAAAGCCAGAGGCACTGACTGTGTCAGAGGAGAGAACAGTGGGGGTGGACCCAAAGACCAGCTGGAGGCTGGCATGGCTGCCCAAGGTGGAACTTGGGTGTATCATTCCCCCAAAGTGCCACACAGTTGTGTGCTGCTGCCTGGGGTTGGCTAGCCATGAGGAGAGGTTGAATTGGGAGCTGTGAGGTTTGCAAACTGGAAAGAATGGTTAGAGCTAATGGCTCCATGAGGCTGCCCACCAGGAACTCCAAATAGAGATGGTGGGTGGCTCTAGGGGTAAAGGGGAGTTTACATTTCGGGGTAGGGCTGCAGAACCCAAGTGTGTGCAGGCTGAGGCAGTGATGCCACTGGGTATGTCTGAAGTGTCTGGTCAGATGGGAAGGTAGTCACACTGCAGTCAGCAGGAGGCCCACAGAGCAGTGGGGTGAAGGGATGTGGTATTCCTCAGAGTCCCCCCCAAGTTTGGAAGGTGGGAAGCCAAGGCTGCAGGTGTGCTGGTTGAGGGGCTAGAAGTGGCTGCAGAAGCAACCTCTGTAAGGCCCATGGAGTGATGGTCCCCAGGCCCAGTGGTGGAAGGGGTGTCCATGAGAAGGAGTGAGGAGAGTTCACACACACCAGGATCACTGACCTCATTCTGAATATGAAGGGATACCTGGGGAGGGAGGAGGTGCTGGGAGCTGTGGGGAAGGCAGAACCGGCATCAGCTGCAGCTGTCACAGAGACTCAGGGATGCAGAGGGACTCCTCTCTCCCCATTCAGGGGTCTCCCCGAAATGGGTTTTACCATGAAGGAGGAGGACCCTCAGTAGCAGCTGCAGGAGCAGGCTTTGGGCTTCTTTCACAGTTCCCACCTCCTGTGGGGCCGGGTGCGGTCACCCCTCGGGCTGAAGTGTGGTTTGCTGGCCTGGCGGGGGAGCAGCTGCGGCAGGCCAAGCCGCTGCCCCCATAATAGGGTGGCTGGTCGGACTCACCGCCACCCCTGAAGGAAGCTCGGCATGGGCGCAGAGTGCCCTCGGGTCTCCCCTTCTTGGCAGCCATGCTTCCGCGGCTGCCCCTCCTCCCGGATGGCGCCACACGATGCCTGTGGGGCGGCACCCTTCTTCTTCTTTCTCCCTGCGCAGGCGCAGGGCGGAAAAATCCAGTCTGCCCTTTTCCCTCCCCCCCGACAGCAGCAACAGCCAGGCGTGGGCGGGAAACTCAAGTCTGCCCTCCACCCCAGCAACAGCAGCCACCAGTCCCTAAACCCTGCCCCTTCCCCCAGCAACAGCAGCCACCAATCACTAAACCCTGCCACTTCCCCCAGCAACAGCAACAGCCAATCCCTAACCACCACCCCTCCCCCGTCCAGTACCGCCCACTGACCTTTCTCCGGCAATCAATCAGAACAGGGCGTGGCTTCGACCAATCAGCTTTCCCCAGCCCCTATAAAACTGTTGCCTCTCCCTCAATAAAGTGGACTTGCATGTTTACCTTGTCTCCGCGGTAGTTCTTCTGCCGTGCGCCCTCCAGTCCTGAGAGCCCCCGACAAGGGCCTGGCCTCCCTTGTCCCCAGTTCGTCGCCTGCTTCCCCGGGCGACCCCTTCGTCGCCGGCTTCCCCGGGCGACCCCGTCAGCCGAACCGTGCAACCTCTGTGAGACCGATCCCTCGTCTGCTGCCGGACCGACCCCTTGTCCCAAGTGGGACCGACCCCTCGTCCGCAGCCAGACCCCACCTCTACCGACCGAGCAAACCGTCGCAGCCGGGATCCAGGGCAGAAGAGGGCCTAGCACACAGCCCAGCCTGGTTGGTATCTGACGATGGGGTGGCAGCAGGGCTCAGCGAGGTGAAAGAGGCTGAGGGGAGAGGGTGTGCCAGCATGTCAGGTGGGGCTGGGACAGTGAGGAAAGGATGGGTCTGCTGAGCAGCATTTCTTCTGAGGCAAAGGACCCACCTAGGTGGCCACTGCAGTGGATCCCAGGCTGAGCCCTGGGCCTGGGGAGTCCTTCCCATATCCTTAGCTGTGAATTATTGTGGGAAGCTGCAGGGGCAGTTGGTGGAGGAGCAGTCCAGGAGCAGGCCAGGGAAAGTACAGGAAGGTTGTGAGGTGCTGCATGCAGGGATGCTTCAGTCTTTCCACCCGGGGAACTGTTGAATCATCCAGAGCACTGCTTCCTTTTCCTGGGTCTAGATCCTCAGCAGTGACTCAGTACCCTAGCTGGGGTGTGCTTGCGCACACACGCATGATGGCAGCCTCAGGTGGGCCCCTCACCTGTGTGACAGCAGAGGAATATTATGTTAAATGTTAATGGTGCCTGGAACTGTCAGATGTGGGTGAGCCATCCCTTAACTTTTTTCTGCTCTGTGGTGACTGGAGGCCTGATTGATCTGGATCTTTCTTGGGGTTTTCATGGAGGCTGAGGAGATAGGAAGATGCCCATCCTCACTCACATTCTTTGTGTACCTGTGGAGCAGCTGGGAGACAGACAGGGCTGGACCTCTCTCCTTCTCAGGGGCAGCAAACCTGGAATGGAGTCTGAGCTCCTGACAGCATTTTCTATGGTGCATGGTTCAGAGAGATCCCGGAGTTCTGCGTGGAGCTGCTTTCTGTGCTTTGTTAGGGAGTTTTCTCTTAAGGCCTGGGTCTGGACAGGAGGGAGGCCAGGCCTCCCCTGACCCTCAGAGGCCTGAATGCAGATTCTGTATTCCCAAGCCATCAGAGCCCTTCTTTCATTGTCCTGATAGGTCTTTGACCCTTGGGAGGAGCAAAGCTTGCCCAGCGACTATAGCCCTAGGATTAGGAATGCCTGAGAATTCAAAGTAGGAGGCCATGAAATGGAAAGTCATAGGTAGGTTCTTCCAAGAAACCGGGACACCAGTGACAACCCCAACCAAAAACTCTTGAAGTTGTTTCTAGTTCAGGGACATCACTTGTTTTCGCATTGGTTAGAATTCCTCTTGGGCACTAGAATTAGGACATTGTCAATATAGGTATTTATGTTCTCTTTTTTTTTTTTTTTTTTTATAAACTTTAACCTTTGAGTACTTACTGTCTGATTTAGAAATAAAGTTCTGTGACTGTACAAAAAAAAAACCCTAGAAAACAAAACCAATGGCATGCTCTAGCCAAGAGAAATGAATATTTTTGTTCACATAAAAACCCTCTGTGCCACTCTTTTAGCTGCTTAATCGTATCTCCTAGATAAAGGCTGATCTGGTTCTCCAGTTTTTTACTTTGTTTGGAATTGTTTTCAGTGGGTGCTCTGGGTATAAGTTCTCACATACTAATCAGTTAATGCTTTAACAATTCAAGTAAAACGTAGATGCCTCACAGTTATATAGGGTATTTAAACCCTACTCTTGGTTATAATTGTCATATGCATTTCCTGTACCTGCAGTATGGCCATCTACCCCCAAAATCATCCGATTTCTGCTCATTATTCATTTGTATATTGAATTTGTGTTCCTGAGTGTGATGGCATTGGATTCAGATGTGAACTTTCTACATAAGCCTCTTCTGTCACTTTTACTGAACCTGTGGTTAGTGCTGGGGTTGGTGTAGACCCTGGAGACTTCAATCTCTGGACTGGCCATGTTCCACTCAGGCCCTGAGCAGAGTTGCAGCTCCTACTCTCCAGTTTGTTGGACTTGCACAGGTTGTTGGACTTGCACAGGTTGGCTGACAGGACGGTGAAGATGGTCAAGCAACACACAAGGGAACCAAGAGTGCCTACAACTCCAAACAAGAGAATCGCATCCATCAACCATGTGGAATCTAAGCCCCCTCTCAATACAGTGGTGGAGTGGACATCACCAACCCAGGGTCCAACAAGAGGGAGGATTAATTATGGATTAGAGTGGACTTATTGGTATTCTACTATAGAACTATTGTGACTAGTAATGGAAGAAACCATAGCATTGATCTGGAGAAAGTGGCCACGGTACTTGATGAGAACAGGGAGAGGAAAGAAGTGATGTGATGTGGGGGCATTTTGGGGACTTGGAGTTATCCTAAATGATATTGCTGGGACAGATGCTGGACATTATATACCCTGCATAACTCACTGAATGTACTGAGGAAGAGTGTAAACTTCAATGTGAACTATAATCCATGCAGTACAGCAGTGCTCCAAAATGTATTCACCCAATGCAATGAATGTGCCCCAATGATGAAAGAGGTTATTGATGTGGGAGGTGTTGGGAGGGTGGGTTGTGGGGTGTGTGGGAACCTCTTATATTTTTTAATGTAACATTTCTTGTCATCTATGTATCTTTAAGAAAAACTATTTAATAAAAAAAATTAACAATTGTGAAATAGGTTGTCATATATACCCAGATACTCACCATCTCTGGTCATGAAGTTCAAAGTTTTCCTCTTACAATTATTTCTCTTCTATCTGAAGATGTTGCTTTCACATCTTTACAGAGCAACTTGTCAAGTGATGAATTTAGATTTCTCTGTCCTCTTCATTTGTCTTCTTTTTTGTCTTCAATCCTTGAACAGATTTTGCTGTATGTAGTATTCTGGGTTGGTATTTTTTTATTTCAGCACTTTAAAGATCCTGTTTTACCCTCTTCTGGCCTCTTACTGGATCTGAGGAAAAATGACAGGCCTTCAAATTGTTATTCTCCTATAATGTGTCATTTTTCTTAGGTTCCTTTCAGAATTTTTCATCTTTGATTATCAGCTGTTTTTTTTTAATGATGTGTCAGGGTGTGATTTTCTTAGCTTCTCGGATCTGTGTGCCACAAGGTTGGGTAGTGTTCAGTCTGTTTTAGCCCATATTTATTGTGAACCATTCTTTCTTCTCCCATCAGCATTTAGCTTGAATGTTAACTGTCCTACAGCTTTCTGACGTTCTGTTAACTTTATTTTAAGATTAATGTTGTATTTCTCCCTCTCCCTTTCCCCTCCCCCCAGTTGTCTGCTCTCTGTGTCCATTCACTGTGTTCTTCTGTGACTGCTTCTATCCTTATCAGTGGCACCAGGAATCTGTGTTTTGTTGTTTTCTCTTTTTTTTGTCTTTCTTTTTTTAATGTTATATTAAAAAATATGAGGTCTCCTTATACCCCCCACCCCCTCACTCCACTCCTCCTCCCATAACAACCTCTTCCATCATCATGAGACATTCACTGCACTTGGTGAACACATCTCTGAGTACCGCTGCACCTCATGGTGAACGGTCCACACCATAGCCCACACTCTCCCACAGTCCACCCATTGGGCCATGGGAGGACATACAGTGTCTGGTAACTGTCTCCGCAGCACCACCCAGGACAACTCCAAGTCCCGAAAATGCCCCCACATCACATCTCTTCCTCCCACTCCCTATCCCCAGCAGCCACCATTGCTACTTTCTCCACACCAATGCCACATTTTCTTCGATTACTAATCACAATAGTTTATGTATAGAATATCAGTAAGACCATGCTAATCCATATTCTATTCCTCCATTATGTGTACCTTGGAATGGTTGTGTCCACATCTGTATCAAGAGGGGGCATAGATTCCACATGGTTGCTGAATGCAATTCTCCTGCTTTCAGTTGTAGGCACTCTTGGCTCCCTGGTGTGGTGGATGACCTTCTTCACCTCCCTGTTAGCTGAGTGGGTAAGTCCAATAAACCAGAGTGTAGCAGTTGCAAGTCTGTTGAGGCTTAGGACCTGGCTATCACATGGTCTGTCCAGAGATTCAGGTCCCCTGGGTATACACTAAACCCCAGTGCCAACTACAGGTCTGGTAAAAGTAACAGGAGAGGCTTGTGGACAAAGATCACATCTGAGTCCAGCTCCATCACACAGAAACACAAACTCCAAAGTAGGGCCAACTGACATGGCACTGAACTCCATCTGCCATGACCATAGAACCTGTGGATCTCTGTAGCCCTCAGAAGAACCAGTACCTGGGGTTGTATCTACTTTGTGGGACTCTGCTGAGGTGTGCATAAGGGCGACTCCTCTGATAACCTCCCAGCTTATGGAGACTCAGCCATATAAACACATTTGTCCTTTCCATTTCCCCCTTTTATTCAGGTCAAAAAGCATTTTTAACTCCTGGTATTATATGTAGACTGAGATATTCTGCTGGTCTGAGTTGACCCTTTTATTCAAGGTCATTTTCTAGTTACATCATCAGCTGGTACTTGATAGTAATCCCTTGGCACCAGGGAGGCTCATCCCCAGGAGTCATGGCCCACGCTGGGGGGAAGGCAATGCATTTACATGCTGAGTTTGGCTTCGGGACTGGCCACATTTGAGCAACATGGAGGTTCTCAAGAGGTAACTCTTAGGTACCCTGCAGCTCTAGGCCTTGTTCTTATTTCAGGTGCACAGGCTGACAAACATAGTCATTAGTATCAAGGGCTCATTGTTGGACCTTCCTTCTTTTTTGGTCTTTGCTGTTGCACTTGGGGGATTGTTGCTGTTCCTTTAGGGAATGTGATAGAGCTCCCCTGGCTAAGAACATAGCACTCCCTCACTTGTTTTTAATTATAACCACTATGAAAATATCCAAATATTTTTATGTACCGTGGATATGTACCTCAGAGAACTCCCTGCCAACCATGTGTCCCCTGTCAATAACATCCCACACCAGTATTCCTCCCCTGCCATGTTGAAACTCTCTGTGATCCAAAACTTATTCAAAAATGAAGTCCAATATATTGCCAGGTTCCATTAATAGTAAAATGGAATATTGTGATGGGTTTAAAGGTTAGATATAGAATGCATATTAATTTAGAAAAATTAAGGTAAAAATTAATTGGGGTATCAAAAAATTTAAAAATGCAAAAGCTTTGTTTTTGATGTTTTGCCTTCCATCACTGCAATAAGTGTTGCCCTGTATGCAAATTGGCAAGGCAACTTCTTCCGTCTTTTCCTCAGTGTCTATGTCCATTCTTTTTTTTTCCTAATTATTAAGCTTGTTTTCACAAAAGTTTTAGATCACAGTAATTTGTATATACAATATACGGTACTCCCACATATCCAACATAAAACCCTTTTCTCTTCCACAGCAATAATCTTTTTACATATTTATAATATATTTACTGAAACTGATGTACAGTAATTGAGACAATAGCTTTCAAACAAGGTAACATTTGTGTTTACATTGTGGTTTATATTTTAGACTATACAATTTTCTAAATTTTTAGTTATCTTATGTTTTACCTTATGATTTACATTTTAGCCTATCGGCCCCTATACATTTTTGGTGTCATTTAACATGTCTTTGGGTGTGAAGTTCATGAAGCCATTTCCTAATACAAGATCCTGTAGATGGTTTCCAACATTGCTTTCCAAAGTCTTTATGGGCTTAGCTCTTATTTTTAGGTCTTTGATCCATCTCGAGTTGATTTTTGTATAAGGTGTGAGTTGGTAATCCTCTTTCATTCTTTTACAAATGGATATCCAGTTCCCCAGGCACCTTTTTTTTTTTCCTTTTGTTTGTTTGTTTGTTTCTCTCCTTTTCCCACCCTCCACCCCAGTTGTCTGTTCTCTGTGTCTATTTGCTGCGTCTTTTTCGTCTGCTTCTGTTGTCACCTACAGGGGAATCTGTGTTTCTCATTGTTGCGTCATCTTGTGTGTCAGCTCTCTGTGTGTGTGGTGCCATTCGTGGGGAGGCTGCACTTTCTTTCGTGCTGGGCGGCTCTCCTTACGGAGCACACTCCTTGCGCGTGGGTTCCCCTACACAGGGGGCACCCCTGCGTGGCACGGCACTCCTTGTGCACATCAGCACTGCACATGGGCCAGCATGGGCCACCTCCACATGGTCAAGGAAGCCCGGGGTTTGAACCGTGGACCTCCCTTGGGTTAGATGGACACCCTAACCACTAGGCCAAGTCTGCCACTGAGGCACCACTTGTTGAGGAGGCCATTCTCTCCCAGTTGAGAGGGTTTGGTGGCCTTATCGAATATTGTTTGACTGTATATAGGAGGATTTATATCAGAACTCTCAATTTGGTTCCATTTGTCAGTGTATCTATCCTTGTGCCAGTGCCATACTGTTTTCACTACTGTAGCTTCATAGTATGTTTTGAAGTCAGGTAGTATGTTTCCTCCACTTTCATTTTTCTTTTTCAGTATGTCTTTGGCTATTCGGGGCCTCTTTCCTTTACAAATAAATTTCATAGCTAGTTTTTCTAGTTCATTAAAGAATGCTGTGTTGATTTTTATTGTGATTGTGTTGAATGTGTAGATCAGTTTTGGTAGGAGAGACATCTTAATATTTAGTCTTCCTATCCATGAACAGGGAATATTCTTCCATTTATTTAGGTCTTCTTTGATTTCCTTAAACAGTGTTGTGTAGTTCTCTGTGTGTACGTATTTTACATCTTCAGTAAATTTATTCCTAGGTATTTGATTTTTTATTTACTATTGTAAATGGTATTTGTTTCTTGATTTCCTCCTGAGCTTGCTCATTATTGGTGTACAGAAATGCTACTGATTTTTGTGCTTTGATCGTATAACCTGCAACTTTACTAAACTCATTTATGAGTTCTGGAAGCTTTGTTGTAGACCTCTCAGCGTTTTCTATGTATAGAATCATGTCATCTGCAAATAATGAAATTTTGACCTCTTCCTTTCCAATTTGAATGCCTTTTATATCTAGTTCTTGCCTCAGTGCTTGAGCAGGTACTTCTAAGACAATGTTAAATAGAAGAGGTGAGAGTGGGCATCCTTGTCTTGTTCCTGATCTTAGAGGGAAAGATTTTAGGATTTCACCATTGTAAATGATGTTGGCTGTAGGTTTTTCATATATGCTCTTTATCATGTTCAGAAAATTTCCTTGTATTCTGATCTTTTGCAGTTTTTTTTTTTTAATGAGGAAAGGGTGTGTATTTTGTCAAATGCTTTTTATGCATCTATAGATATAATCACGTGATTTTTTTCCTTCACTCTGTTTATATGGTGTATTACATTGATTGATTTTCTTATGTTGAACCATCCTTGCATACCCGGAATGAATCCCACTGGGTTATGGTGAATAATTTGCTTAATGTGTTGTTGAATACAGCTAGCAAGTATTTTGTTGAGGATTTTTATGTCTAGGTTCATTAGAGAAATTGGTCTATATTGTTCCTTTCTTGTGATGTCTTTGGCTTTGGTACTAGGGTAATGTTGGCATCATAGAATGAGGTTGGTAATGTTCCTTCTGTTTCGATTTTTTGGAAGAGTTTCAGCAGGATTGGTGTTAGTTCTTTCTGGAATGTTTTGTAGAATTCACCTGTGAAGCCGTCTTGCCTGGGGCTCTTCTTAATTGGTAGGTTTTTAATGACTGATTCTATCTCTTTACTTGTGATTGGTTTGTTGAGATCATCAATTTCTTCTTTCATTAATATAGACTGCTTATGTGTTTCTAGGAATTTGTCCATTTCCTCTGTATTGTCATTTTTTTTTTGGAATATAGTTTTTCAAAGTATGCTCTTATGTTAGTCTTTATTTCTGTGGGGTCAGTGGTGATATCTCCTTTCTCATTTCTTATTTTGTATATTTGCATCTTCTCTCTTTTTTTCTTCGTTAGTCTACCTAAGGGTTTGTCAATTTTATTGATCTTCTCAAAGAACCAGCTCTTGGTTTTATTTATCTTTTCAAGTGCTTTCTTATTTTCTATTTCATTTAGTTCTGCTCTTATCTTTGTTCTTTCTTTCTTCTTCCTGTTGGATTACTTTTTTTTTTTTTTTTACTAATTCCTCCAAATGTGCAGTTAGTTCTTCAGTTTTGGCTCTTCTTTTTGGATGTATGAATTTATGGCTATAAATTTCCCGCTCAGTACTGCTTTTGCTGCATCCCATATGTTTTGGTATGTTGTGTTATCATTTTCATTAGTTTCAAGGTAGTTATTCATTTCTTTTGAGATTTCCTCTTTGACTGTTTTTCTATCAGTCTACTGTTTAATTTCCATATCTTGGTGTAAAAACTGGGCCCTTGGCCCTTGTAGATTTCCAGCTTTGCGCCACTGTGGTCAGAGAAATTATTTTGTATGATTTTGATCTTTCTGAATTCCTTGAGCCTTTCTTTGTGCCCTAACATATGGTTTATCTTGGAAAATGATCCATGTGCACTTGAGAAAAATGTATATCCTGCTGTATTCATGTGTAGTGATTTGTATATGTCTATTAGGTCTAGCTCCTCTAATATACTGTTCATAGTTTTTGTTTCTTTATTGATTCTCTTCTGAGATGTTCTGTCCAAAGTTGATAGTGGTGTATTAAAGTCCCCCACTATAATTTTAGAGGCATCTATTCTTTTACTTAGTTTTTCCAGTGTTTGCCTCATGTATTTAGAGGTGCCCTTGTTAGGAACATAAATATTTATGATTGTTCGATCTTCTTGACAGATTGTCCCTTTCACTAATATGTAGTATCCATCTTAGTCTCTCACAATTGTTTCACATTTAAAGTCTATTTTGTCTGATATTAATATAGCTACTCCTGCCTTTTTTTGGTTATTGTTTGCTCATAAGATTGTTTTCCAGTCATTAACTTTCAACCTCCATGAATTCCTTGGTCTAAGATGTGTTTCTTCTGGACAGCATATAGATGGGTCATATTTCTTTATCCAGTCTTCCAGTCTGATCTCTTGACAGGTGAATTTAATCCATTGACATTCAGTGTTATTACTTTTAAGAAATTATTTATGTTAGCCATATTTTCTTTGGACTTGTGTTTTTCAGTTTTGTTTGTTTGCTTTTCTTTTCTTTTTGTCTTTTTTGTTGCTCTTACAGTGTCTTCCAACTCTGCCTCTCCTGTTTTTATCTTTCTTCCTGCAGAACTCCTTTAGTATTTCTTGAAGGGTAGGGTTCTTGTTGGCATACTCTTTTAATTTCTGTTTATCTGTGAATATTTTGAACTCTCCATCATTTTTAAATGCTAGTTTAGGTGGGTAGAGTATTCGTAGTCAGAAATGTTTTTCTTTTGGTACCTTGAGTCTATCATACCACTGCCTTCTTGCCTCCATGGTTTCAGATGAGAAATCAGCAGTTAATATTATGGAGCCTCCCTTGTATGTAGTGGCTTTCTTTTCTCTTGCTGCTTTTAGAATTTTCTCTTTGTCTTGAACATTGGGTAATTTGACAAGTATACATCCTGGGGTAGGCCTGTTGGGATTTATGGTGTTTGCAGTGTGTTGTGCTTCCTGGACATGTCCATCCATCTCCCTCAGTAGATTTTGTGAGTTTTCAGCCATTATTTCCTCCAACACCCCTTCTGTGCCCTTTCCCTTCTCTTCTCCTTCTGGGATGCCTATGATATGTATGTTTGTGTGTTTTGCATTTTCATTCAGGTCCCTAAGTCACAGCTGGGTTTTTTCTATATTTTTATCGATCAGTTCTACTATCTGTTTGATTTCACATGTACTGTCTTCCATGTCACTAATTCTCTCCTCTGCCTCTTGTAATCTGCTGCTATTTGCTGAGAGCATATTTTTGATTTCTTGAACTGTGGTGTTCATCATCATCATATCTGTTATCTCTTTGTGTATGACTGAAATTTCTTCTCTATTCTCTCCAAGTGTTTTCTTCATGTTGTTAATCTTTCCTTTACTTCATTAAGCTTGTCTCTAATATATGTTTTGATTGCTTTAATTACTTCTCCGATGTTCTGCTCTCTTACTCGTTTTTAGTTTGTTCATTGTATTTGGCCATGTTTTCCTGATTATTGGTTTGGTTTGTAGTTTTTTGTTGCTGTCTGGTCATCATTTTATCTTGTTGGGTTTAATCAGTTCCTTAGCTTCTTTGTCTAGTCATGGGGAGTAATTAGTGTTGTTCGTGCAGAAGTGTTACATCTTATCTTTGTCACTTTGTTCTTCTTACTCTATTTTCTTGTTGCTGGCTAAGTTTAGGGCCAGAGGAAGCAAAATAAGTAAGAAAAGAAAATGTATGAAGTAGTATTGGTAATAATTGTTAACAGTGCAACAATGTGAGATCTAGGAGAGTAGATATTAGACTTATTTAAGTTGTGTAAAGTTATAGCAGTAAGTAGAGTACCTATAATGAGACAGTCAACTGAATATTGGGAGGAATATAGTAAGTTAAAAGGCCAGTGTTTTCATGAGAGAAAGGAAAGAGAAAAGAAAGTCAATAATATCAATAGTGAATAAAAGACAGAAAACAGAACAAAGTTATTAGAAATAAAAAGTCAGACAATTTGGGGGCCAAAGAAAGGGAGGTAGAATGTAAGAGAAACAGTAGATGATGGAGGTTAGAAAGATGTAAAGGAAAGGGGAGAGTGTAGGTGTCCAAAATCAATACACACAGAAAAGAAGAAATGGATGATGAGGAAACAGCAAATGTGAAGTGCTCCCTTCAGCACCTATTATATAAAGAAGATAAAATAAAAAAAGAAGAAAAAGAGAGAAAAAGGGGAAAAAAAAGAGAAGAGAAGGGGGGAACAAAGAAAAGAAGGGGGGAACAAGCTAGAAAAAGAGAGAAAAACAAAATAAATGAAAAAGGACCTTGGGTAATAAAACGGGAGAAAAGAGCAGGAGACAATGCAACAGTAGCAACCATGACAAAAAAAAAAAGAAAGAACCAAAGTTTCAGGCTAAGAATCCTCTTTGCAGTTAAATAAAACGCTTAGGGATCTGGCCTTCCTCCTTTCTCCCTTCCTCGCTTCTCTCCCAGGGCAGCAGGGAAGCAGCCTGAGATGTCCCATAGGAGATTCAAGTGAGTCCTAGTTGAACCAACTCAACACAGAAGAGTATGACTCTCTATTTCCAGCATGAGAGCACCTACACCTCACCAGAAACCCCAAATATGCTATTGGAAGCTTGGATAACACGTCCTACAGTCCCTTCCCCTTAGGTGTGCTAGGGGAGGTCTAATTGATTTTCTGATTCCACCTTCTCCCAGATGGAAGTTTCCTATCCCAGGATGTTTAGATAAATTGGGCTTTCTCCTCAGATTCCCCTCTCCTTTCTTCCCAGACTCTCCCCAAGTCAGCTGGCATGCTCCTCCAAGCTCAAAGAAAAAAAAAACTTGGAAGGCTAGGGTAATCACTGACCTCAGATGGATCTCTTGGTGCGGTGGATTCAGGAATGGGAAGTCTGTGATATTGCAGACTCAAGGTATGTGAGTCTCTGGAGTGTGGGCTACCAGGGTTTAGGGGATACAGACCTGGGAACCATGCTTCTGGTAAACATGGAGTTTGGGAACACTACAACACAACAAAGTTTTCAGGGATTGCCATGGCTGGGCTGCCAGCCCTAGGGGGAGGGGTCCTGCACACAACTTCTGACCTCCGTGTCAAAAACCCCAAATTCCACCTCTCACAAGAATCTCTTCTGTCACTGTCTCACCAAATCGACCTCCAGACACCTCCTGCCCTGCAAGCCCCTGAAACAGCCTTCTTAGGGTCTGGGGACACCACAGCAGAACCAAGTTTTCAGGGATTGCCACAGCCGGGCCGCCAGTCCTAGGGGGATGATTCCACCTACAACTTCTGACCTCCTTGTCTGAAACCCAAAATTCCACCTCTTGCAAGAATCTCTTCTGTCACTGTCTCACCAAATCGACATCAAGACACCTCCTGCCCTCCAAGCCCCTGAAACAGCCTGCTCAGAGTTTGAGAACACCTCAGCATAGCAAAGTTTTCAGGGATCACTGCAGCTGGGCCACCAGCCCTAGGGGGAAGGGTCCTGCCCACAACTTCTGACCTCTGTGTCAGAAACCCAGAATTCTACCTCTTGCAAGAATCTCTTCTGTCGCTGTCTCACCAAATTGACATCCAGAGACCTCCTGCCCTCCAAGCCCCCGAAACAGCCCACTCGGGGTTTGGGAACACCTCAGCACAGCAAAGTTTTCAGGGATCACTGCAGCTGGGCCACCAGCCCTAGGGGGAAGGGTCCTGCCCACAACTTCTGACCTCTGTGTCAGAAACCCAAAATTCTACCTCTTGCAAGAATCTCTTCTGTCGCTGTCTCACCAAATCGGCTTCCAGACACCTCCTGCCCTGTACCTGAAACTGCTCAGTCCAGCAGGACTCCATCCCTAATCAGCCACTTCTTTGCAGGAGAGATTATGAGGTGCACTCACTCAGATGCCATCTTGCCCCGTCTCCTCCTGCTAACTTTAGTTTAGCCTTTTCCCCCAGTCTGTGTTCTTCATTAGATCATGTTACCGGTCTACATTCCATGTCCCTGATTCTTTCCTTCATTACCTCCATTCTCTTATTCCACCCAGGGGACTTCTGAATTGCGGGTGTTTTTTTTTTTTCTTTCCATTTTCTTCATTTATTGAAGTCTGTCACTCTTACATAAAATTATGTAAACAAAAAATGTAAAGTAATAGTTGTGAACTTACAAAACATACATGACATACAGGACTCTCATACCTCATCCTCCACAAATGCCTTACATTGTTGTCAAACATTTTTAACTAATGATTAAAGAGCATCCTCAAAATATTACTAGTAACCAAAGTATCTTACATTTGGAGTATTTTTCCCCAAATCCACCCTATTATTTTTATATGACTTATATGTGAACATGCATAAACAGTGCATATTAAAAGTTGTGAACTTAATGAAGCAAACATGCCTAACATCATACAAGGGTCCCATATATCAACCACTACCAACAGTGTCCATTGTGCGACATTTGTAACAAATTCCGAAAGAATGTCATAAAAATCTTATTCCTAACAACAGTCCCTATCTTACATTTGGTGTATTTTTCCTCCATCCTACCCTATTATTATTTTTTAAATATATTTTTATGACAGAAGTTGTAAACTTACAAAACAATCATGCACATGTACAGAATTCCCATACAACACCCTTCTTCAACACACCACTGTGTGGTGGCACATTCGTTAAAAATTGTGAAAGAATGTCATCTAATTATTCCAGGTTCATAGCTTACACTTCGCACACTTTTTCCATACTCCCACATTATCAACACAGTACCTCTTTGGCATAGATGCATGAATATTACACTAATTTTGTAAACCAGAGTCCATACATCATTCCAGTTGTATTTTTCCCATGCTTCTCCACATTCACCCCACCCTGCAAATAGTGATGTATATCTACTCTAGATCACAAAGGACACTCTCACATCTGTACCATCAACTGCTATTGTCATCCACCTGTGGGTTTACTGTGTTATTCAGTTACAATTTATTCTCTAGCTTTCTGTCAATTAGAATTTACATCCTTAGACTATACTTTTCAGCCACATTCCCATTTATACACCAGCTGTTAATCACTATAATGTTACCATCATCTATGTATGTTTCCACAGTTTTACAGTAAGGTTAATTAAAGCTTCTGCTTACTTTAAACTTAAGTAGTTCATGTCAGTCCTGCTCTTATCTCCTTTCAGAATCCATTACCTAAACCAGGTCTTGAAGATACTTTCCTACATTTTCTTCTAGAAGCTTTATGGTTCTTGCTTTTATCTTTAGGTTTTTGTTCCATTTTGAGTTAATTTTTGTATAAGGTGTGTGAGAGGGTCATTTTTCTTTCTTCTGGCTAAGGATATCCAGTTCTCCCAGCACCATTTATTGAATGGACTGTTCTGCCTGAGCTGGGTGGATTTGACAGGCTTGAGAAAAATCTCTTGAACCTAGATGTGGACTGTTTGTGAAACCATCAGTTCATTTCCATTGGTGTATCTGTCTTTATGCCAATACCATACTGTTTTCAACAGTATACTTTGGTAATATGATTTAAAGTCCAGAAGTGAGAGTCCTCCAACTTCACTTTCCTTTTTTAAGGTGTTTCTGGTATTCATGACCCCTTACCCTTCCTAATAAATTTGATAATCATGCTTTCCACTTACTTTTTAAATGCTGGTGCAATTTTTATCAGAATTGCACTCAATCTGTATATCAATTTGAGTAGAAATAACATCTTAATCATGTTTAGTCTTCCAACACGTGAGCATGGCATGTTCTTCCCATTATTTAGGTCTTTTTAAATTTCTTTCAACAATGATTTGTAGTTTTCGGAATACAAGTAAGTGCTTTATAATGTTTGTCAATTTGATTCCTAAATATTGGTGTTTGATCTGTCATATTTTCACCACTCTTTGACACTTTTGTTTACCTTTTCTGATACACTTTTCATTTCTAGACTCTCTTACAAGCCTCTCTCTCCTGTTTTTTCTTTTCAGGTTGTAACATACCCTTTAATATTTCTTGCAAAGCTGGTCTCCTGGTTATAAACTCTCTCAATTTCTGTTTATCTGTGAATTCTAAACTCCCCCTCAATTTTAAAAGACAGTCTTGCTGGATATAAGATTCTTGGCTCAAAAATTTTCCCTTGCAGCTTCTTAAATATGTCATACCAATGTTGTATTTTTTTTTTTTTTAAAGAACACCCAGTTTATTAATGGGAACTTAACTCTGTTCTTACAGGGAATGTGGGATGCAGATGTGGCTCGTGTGATAGAGCCTCTGCCTACCATATGGGAAGACCCAGGTTCAGTCCCTGTGGTCTGCTGGTGAACAGGAAGAAGAGAAAGTGTGCCTGCATGGTAAACCAGTGCCCAAGTGGTGAGCCCATTGCCTGCATGCTGTGCCATGTGCACATGTGGGTGCCCACTTGGCAAGCCGAGTGTCCATGTGGTGTGCTGAGTACCTGCCCAGCGAGCCAGTGCCCATGTGGTGACCAAATACCCACATGGTGAGGCAGTGCCCGTGCAAGTGAGTCACGCCCCAAGATCATGAAGCAATAATAGACAAGGAGATAGTCAAGGTGAAGCACTGAAGAGACCAGGTGGCACAATTGACAGGGAATCTCTCTTCACATCAGAGTTCCTCAGGATGAAATCCTGGTAATTCTAGACAGGAAAGATGAGAAGAGAAGACAAGAAAGAGGAATAGAGACAGATTATCACAAAGATAAAAAAGAAATAGAGACAGATTATCACATAGACAGCAGTAACAGCAGGGTGGGGGAGGGGAAGAAAAACTAGTATAAAAAAAATATGGGGAATGTGAGGTCCTTCCAGCAAGATCCAGAAGACCCACTAGACAAATTCTCAAAGAGCTGTAACACTCACGACTGTCTTCTTGCCTCCATGAGAACTTTGCACTTAATCTTATTGGGTATCTCTTATATGTTATGCATTGCTTTTCTCTTGCTGCTCTCAGAATTCTGTCTTTGGCATTTGACATTTTGATTACTATGTCTTGGAGTTAAGTCTGTTTAGATTTATTCAAATGGGACTGTGTTTTGCTTCTTGGACATGGATATCCATGTCCTTCAATTGGGTTTCAAATTTTTCTAAGATTATTTCTTCAGATATTCCTTCTGCCCTTTTTCCCTTCTCTTCTCCTTCTTGGGCACCCTTTACACATATGTTTGCATGTTATCATTTAGTTCTCTGACACCTTGTTCAATTTTTCCACTCTTTTTTCCATCTGTTCTTTTTTATGTTTGCTTTCAGAGGCTATTTCTTCAAGCCCACCAATCCTTTCTTTATCCTCCTCAAATCTGCTGTTATATAACTCCAGTGTATTTTTAATTTCATTTATTGCACCTTTCATTCCCATAGGATCTCCTATTTTTCTGTGTATGCTTTCACATTCTTCTTTGTACTTGTCCAGTGTTATCTTAATATACTTAATCTTTTCAGCCAGCTCATTGTATTTCTTAAGGAGATTTGTTGGAACACCTATGATTAGTTGTCTCAACTCCTTTATGTCATCTGGAGGCTTACCTTGTTCCTTTACCTGGGCCATATCTTCCTGTTTCTTGGGATGGATTGCAGTTTTTGTTGGTGTCTTGGCATTTGGCTTACTATATGTATTTATTCTGGGCATGTTTCTCTCTTTAGTTTAGGGCTTTCTTGCCTTTTCTCTCTTGCAGGTTGTATAGTAGGAGCCAAGGATATAGTTGGTGTTGAACGCTGTAGAGACTCAAGCTGCCCTTGCTTTGCCAGGGACTGATAAATCTCCTCCCCTCTTTATCCTTTACATGTTAGGATAGTGCCACAGCTGTGTGGAATGATCCACATTGTGCAGGCCTAGGCTGTGGTCTCCCAGGGAGACTGACGTAGCTTAAAGTCCCTTTCCCCTCGCCTAGGCAGGGATGGAACTGCAGATGTGAGCAACAAGATATGGTGTGCATGTGCAAAATGACCACAGTTGCCCCAGTAGACTTCCCACTCTTCAGTCTGCCAGCTAAATGTACCTGTACTTACCCTGAGAGGCTGGTGCAGGGCCCACAAACTTCCTCCCCGCTAGAGGTGGGGCTGATGCCTAGGCTATGGCTGCAGTCTGATCTGGGTGAAAGAAGCCAGTCCTTATAATCACTATCATTTTCAGCCAGTCCAGATTCCCCTCATGTTAGGGACAGAGTCATAATGGTGTCCACTGGCCTCTTTCTGACGTGAACAGGTTCACACTTTAGCTGTTCTTAGGGTTATATTTTACCCAGCCAGATTTACTAGTCATTAGGTGAAATTGGTGGACAACCATCTCTTCTCTGCTTTTTGGGAAATAGAGCTTCCAAATCCAGAATAGTTCCAGAGGCAGCCAGAGAAGGATGATGACAGGCCTCTGAGGCATGTATTTTCCCAGAGAGGCTGTAAAGGGTCCCCCAGCTTCCTCCCTGCTGGAGGTGGGGCTGGGGCTTAGCCTAAAGCTGCAATCTGATATGGATGGAAAGAAGTCTGTCGCTACCAGCACTGTGAATTTCCTTGTCCCAGGGGCAGAGTTGAAATAGTGGCTGCTAGCCTCTCTCTGACTTGGACAGATTCAAATTTTAGTCATTCTAAAGAATATTTACTAATCATTATCTGTAGCTGGTGCCCAGTCTTCTCTTCCTCCCCCATTTTTGGGAAGTGGAGCTTCTGATTCCAGCTGAGGAATAGCTCCTGAGGTGTCTTATGCTGACCTTGGAGGATGGCCACTGCTCTCCAGGGCGTGGAATGCTCTACTTAGGAATCGTCTCTGAAAATGGGCAGTCTCCTCCTTCCCTTCTTTCAAGGATGTTGCAGGATGCTCTTCTGGTCTCTTGGATCCCCAGACAGGTGCTTTAGGTAGCTGTGTATGTTTACCAACTGTTCTGTAGCATGAGCTGACTCTAGGAGCTCCTTACTCTGCTACCATCTTGCCTGGTCATCCTTGAATTTTAGATGTTTTATATCTAGATCTAAAGTTTCCTTTTGCATGTTTTTGTTGTTTGTTTCTTTGTTGTGAACTATCTTTTCTTTCATTCCAAGAGTATCTACCTTTCTCATTGTGCAGAGACTTCGTAAGTGCTTTGTCTGATCATTCCTTCTCTGGTTCATTTGGAACTGTATCTGCTGATTGTTTATTGCCCTGGAGAAGAGATCAGGTTTTTCTAGTTCTTTATTTGTAATGTTTTATTATATTGGATGATGTCCTGATGGCATGTGCTTGTTATATAGTTGTAGACTTCCAAAAGATTGATTTTCTGAGCCTCCTCTTGACATAAAGGTGCAATGGACACAACCAATCCAGTGTCCACATAGAAGAGGTGGCATTGGATTGGGAAAAGTGGACATAATGGACAAAGGGTATGGGGAAAGGCAGGAAGAGATGAGAGGTGGAGGCGTCTTCGGGACATGGAGCTGCCCTGGATGGTGCTTCAGAGGTAATCACCGGACATTGTAAATCCTCACAGGGCCTACATGATGGAATAGAGGAGAGTATGGGCCATGATGTGAACCAATGTATATGAGGTGCAGAGGTGCCCAAAGATGTACTTACCAAATCCAATGGATGTGTCATGATGATGGGAACGAGTGTTGTTGGGGGGGCGGAGAGGGGGGGTGGGGGGGTGGGGTTGAATGGGACCTCACATATATATTTTTAATGTAATATTATTACAAAGTCAATAAAAAAAAAAATTAAAAAAAAAAAAAAAAGATTGATTTTGCTAGTTGGGGCCTCTTGCCATTCCATATGAATTTGAGGATCAACTTTTTCAATTTCTACAAAAAAAATGCTGTAGAGATTTTGAGAAGTATTACATTTAATCTGTGGATCACTTTAGGTAATACTGATATTGTAACGATATTAAATCTGAAAGATGAATGTGATATCTTGCCATTTAATTAGGTCTTCTTTTGTTTCTTTCAATAGAGTTTTGTAGTTTTCAGTGTACAGGTTATTCATCTCTTTGGTTACATTTATTCTCAGGTATTTTTTCCTTTTAGATATAGTGAATGGAATTTTTTAAAATATATTTTTTGTTCTTTTAGGAGATACATAGACTATATAAAATTTTACACAAAAATATAAAGGGTATCCAAATTACCTACTCCCCATACCTCCCACCCTTCCTCACATTTAACAGCTTCTTTCATTAGTGTGATAAATTCACTACAATTGATGAACACATTTGAAGCATTGCCACTATGCATGGTTTATAGTTAGCATTTAGACTCTCTCCCACTCAATTCTGTAGGTTATGGAAGGATATATAATGTCCTGTATCTGTTATTGCAGTGTCATTCAGGACAATTCCATGCCCCCAAAAAGACCCCATATTATTCCTCCTTTTCCCTCTCCCTACCTTCTGCTCCTCTAGTGGCCACTATTTCCACATGAATGATATAATTTCTTCCATTGCTTGAATACCAATATGTCTATAGTAGAATACCAGTAAGTCCCCTCTATTCCATATTTTATTCCCCAATCCTGAAGATTCTGGGATGGTAATGATGACCACTCGACTTCTAATTGAGAGAAGGCTTCAATCCTATATGGCCAGTGATCTGGAGAGTAGGTGTTGTAATTAATGGAATTGTTTTTGTTTTATTTTTTAAAAATTTACTGATGTATATCACTTATACATAAACATACATAAATAAAAAGTGTATATTAATAGTAATGAACTTACAGAAGAAACATATAACATCATACAGGACTCTTACACTTCACCCTACCAATATCTTGAATTTTTGTTAAACATTTTCAAGTAATGATTAAAGGGCCTTCTCAAAATATTTCTACTAATGAAAGTATTTTTCCCCCAACCTACCCTATTGTTATCCTTATGTCATTTATATATGAACATATGTAAACAATAAGTGTATAGTAAAAATTGTTAACATACAAAGCAAACATGCGTAACATCATACCGGGGTCCCATATATCGACCCTCCATCAATACCTTGCATATTGTTGTGAGATATTTGTTATAGATTATGAAAGAGTATTTTCAAAATCTTACTATTTATTATAGTCCTTTTCTTATATTTGGTAGGTTTTTCCCCAAACCCACCCTATTATTATTTTTTAAATAGACAGAAGTTGTAAATTTACAAAACAGTTGTGCACTTGTGCAGAATTCCCAAACAAAACCCCTCTATCAACACACCACACTGTGGTGGAATATTGGTTGCAGATTATATGAAAATATCATCCAATTGTTACCACATCTATAATGTACATCTGGCACATATTTTCCATACTGCCCCATTACCTACACAGTACATCTTTGGCATAAATGCAAGAATATTACATTATTACTGCTAACCACAGTCCATCTGCCACTCCAGTTGTGCTTTTCCTGTGTTTGTCCTCAGTCCCACTATATTGTATATGATCAAGTAAGGATGTACCTTTGCTGTAGCCAAGAAAGGATACTCTTGCATCTGTACCATCAAACACAGTTCTCATCCACCTCTAGGTTTTCAGTGCTATTCAGTTCCTGTTATTTTCTAGCTTTCTGTCAATTGGCATTTACAACCCTAGACTACCATTTTCGTCCCCATTTATGAACTGGCTGTTACTCATTATGTGTTACTATCCACTCTGTACATTTCCACGGTTTTACAGGAAAACTAATTAAAACCTCTACATAGATTAAATATCAGTAGGCTATCACAGTCCTCCTTTTGTCTCCATTAAGAATCCACCACTTACCATGAGGTCTTGAAGATATTTTCCTTCATTTTCTTCTAGAAGCTTCATAGTTTTTGCTTTTATATTTATGTTTTTTGAACCATATTTAGTAAGTTTTCTGGATCAGGTATGAGATAGGGGTCCTCTTTCCTTCTTTTGGCTATTGATATTCAGTTCTCTCCACACCATCTGTTGAGTGGGCTGTTCTGCCAGAACCGAATGGGTTTGACAGGTTAGTCAAAAATTGCTTGACCATACATGTGAAGGTACATTTCTGAAGTATCAGTTTGGTTCCATTGGCCTATGTGTCTCTCTTTCGGGCAGTACCATGTTGTTTTTACCACCATAGCTAGGTAATATGGTTTAAAGTCTGGAAATGAGAGCCCTCCAAGTTCACTTTTCCTTTTTAAAATGCTTCTGGCTCTTCAGGACCCCTTAACCTTCTATATAAATTTGATCATCATGTTTTCAATTTATTTAAAAAATACTGGTGGAATTTTTATCAAGATTACATCAAGTCTGTATATCAATTTGAGTAGCACTGACATCTTAATTTTATTTCCTCTTCCAAACTGTGAGCATGGAGTGTTCTTCCAATTACTGAGGCTTTTTTGTTTCCTTTAAACATTGAGTTGTAGTTTTCTGAATACAAGTGCTTTACATCATTGGTTAAGTTTACTCCCTGAATATTTGTGTGTTATCTGTTATATTTTATTTTCACCACTCTTTTACAGTTTTAGTTACTAGTATTGATAAAACCTTCATTTCTAGACTCTCTTCCTGGCTTCTCTTTCCTGCCTTTACTTTTCAGGCTCTAGCACAACCTTTAGTATTTCCTGAAAATCCAGTCTCTTGGTTAGAAATTCTCTCAGTTTCTGTTTATCTGTGAATATTCTCAACTAGCCCTAAGTTTTGAAAGACAGTCTTCCCAGATATAAGATTCTTAGCTGAAAGTTATCCTCTTTTAGTACCTTAAATACATCATACCACTGTCTTCTTGCTTCCATGGTTTCTGGTGAGAAATCAGCACTTAATCTTATTGGGTTATTCCTTATAAGGTATGCATTACTTTTCTTTTGCTGTTCTCAGAATTCTTTCTTCGATTTGGCATTTGACATTCTGATTAGTATGTGTCTTGGAGGTGGTCCATTCAGATTTTTTCAGATGGAAGTATATTGTGCTTCTTGGACATGGATATCCATGTCCTTCAATAGGGTTAGGAAATTTTCTAACATTATTTCTTGACATACTCCTTCTGTCTCTTTTCCCTTCTCTTCTCCTTCTGGGACACCCATGACACAGATGTTTGCATGTCTCTTGCTGTCATTTATTTTCTTGAGACCTTGTTTGAATTTTTCCTTTCTTCATCTGTTCTTCACTTTCAGAGTCCATTTCTTCAAGCTTACCAGTCCTTTCTTCTTCCTCTTCAAATGTGCTGTTATATGATTCCAAAGTATTTTTAATTTCATTTATTGCGCCACTCATTTCCATAAGGTCTACTATTTTTCTGTGTATGCTTTAAATTCTTATGATCGTCCAGTGTCCTCTTAAGACCTTAATCCCTTTAAATTCATTTAGGAACTCATCTGTGAGTAGTTGTCTCAATTCCTTTATGTCATCTGTAGGCTTATCTTGTTCCTTTAACTGGGCCATAGCTTCCTGTTTCTTGGTGTGGACTGTAATTTTTTGTTGGTGTTTTCACATTGGGCTTACTAGAGTATTTATTCTGGGTGCAGTTTTTCACTTTAAATTAGGGCTTCCTGCCCTTTCTCCCTTGTTGCTTGTGTGGTAGGAGCCAAGGATGTAGTTGGTTATGTAAGCTGTGGTAGCTCAAGCTACCCTCATTGCCCCAAGGACCAATGAAGCTTCTCCCAACTTTCTCCTTTGCCAGAGGTAGGACAGAGTCACACATGCCTAGAATAATCCAGTTCTTGGAGGCAGCCTATGTTGTAGTTTCCCAGAAAACCTAATGAAACTTCATGTCCCTTTCTCCCCTGCTTGGGGTGGACATGGAGCTGCAGGCATGTGTAGCAATCTATGCATTATGGGCCCAGGGTGACTGCAGTTGCCCCAGTAGATATCCGATTATTCAGTCTGTACCAGTGAAAGGTACCTGCAGTTACCTGGATAGGCTGGGCCAGTTGCCACCCTGACAGAGGTGGAACTGAAACCTAGCCTAGGACTGCAGGCCAATCTGGGTGAAAGAAACTAGTTCCTACCTTCACTGTGATTTTGGGTCAGGCTGCCTTCCCCCCAAGGTGGGGGCAGACTCAAAATGTTGGATGCTGGCCTCTTTCTGACTTGGACAGGTCCAAACTTGAGGTGTTCTTAGGGTTAAACTTTAGTCAGCTGAATTTACTCATCAGTAGCTGAAATTGGTGGTCAACTGTCTCTTTATCCCCGTTTTTGGGAAATGGAGCTTCCAATCCCAGCTACAGAATAGCTCCTGGGGCAGCTTGTGCTGCCAAAGTAAGATGATTACCAGCTATAGTGATTACCCTGGCTACAACTTCCAGGAGAATTTTGAATAGAAGTGGTAAAAGTGTGCATCCTTGTCTTGTTCCTGACCTCAGGTTTCAGTCTTCCATTGCAAGCTTTCATGCTTTCTCACATTGACTATGATGTTAGCTGTGAGTTTTTTATATTTATCATGTTGTAGATGTAACCTTTTATTCCTATTTTTCTGAGCGGTTTTATTATGATATCATGGTAGATTTCATCAGAAGCCTTCTCTGTGACATTCAAGTGATCAGATGGATTTTTTCTTATGTGAAACCACTGCTGCATTCCTGGGATAAGTCACCCTTGGTCATGAGTTATAATCCTTTAATATGTGCAGTTTGATTTGCTTCTCCAGTGTTTTGTTGAGATTTTTTTTGCTTCTGTATTCATATGGGAAGTTGAGAAAAATCATATTTCCTTTTGTGGTTCTTTTGAGACTGTATCTGCTGATTGTTTTTTTTTCCCCTGGAGAATAGATCAGATTTTTCTAGTTCTTTATATGTTATGGTATATAATTTGGGATGATATTCTGGTTGCTTGTTCTTATATAGTTAGAGACTTCTGAGAGATTGTTTTGGCTGGTTGGGGCCTCTTGGTATTCCATATGAATTTGAGGATAGACTTTTTCCATTCCTACAAAAAAAAATGCTGCAGAGATTTTGATAGGTGTTGCATTTAATCTGTAGATCATTTTAGGTCGTAATGATATTGTAACAATATTAAATGTGAAACATGAACACATGATAGCTTGTCATTAGGTCTTCTTTAATTTCTTTCTGTAGTGTTTTGCAGTTTTCATTGTATACATAGTTCATTCCTTCAATTTAAATTTATTCTCAGGTATTTTATTCTTTCAGACACTATAGTGAATGAAACTTTTTTAAAATATATTTTTTATGTTTTTCAAAGACATTTAGGTTTCACAAAATGCTACAGAAAAAATATAAGGAATTCCCAAATGCCCCACTCCCCACACCTCACACCCTTCCCCACATTAAAGACTTCTTTTATTAGTGTGGTTCATTTTGTCAGCGGCACCCAGAATCTGTGTCTTTTTTGTCATGTCATCTTGCTCCATCAGCGGTCCGTGTGTGTGGTGCCATTCCTGAAAAGGCTGCACCTTTTTTTTTTCATGCTGGATGGCTCTTCTTGTGGTGCACACTCCTTGTGCATGGGGCTCTCCTAAGCAGTGGACAATCCGGCATGGCACAGCACCCCTTGCACACATCAGCACTGCTCATGGGTCAGCTCATCACACGGGTCAGGAGGCCCTGGGTTTGAACCTTGGACCTCCCATGCAGTAGGTGGATGCCCTATCCATTGGGCCAAATCTGCTCCTCAGTGTGATACATTCAATGCAATTGATGAATTTTTTTTAATGTATTTTTTATTTTTTTCAAAAATACTTAGGTTTCACAAAATGCTGCAGAAAAAATATAAGGAATTCCCAAATGCTCCATTCCCCACACCTCACACCCTTCCCCACATGAACAACTTCTTTCATTAGTGTGTTACGTTCATTGCAATTGATAAGCACTTTTGGAGCATTGCCAGTAAGATGGATTATAGTTTAGATTGTAATTTACACTGAATTCTGTAGGTTATGGCAGGATATATAATGGCCTGTATTTGTCATTGCAGTACCATTCAGGACAATTCTATGTCCCAAAAATGTCCCCATATTATACCTCTTTTTCCCTTTCCCTGCCTTTAGCACCCCCAGTAGCCACTGTCTCCACATTAATGATATAATTTCTTCCATTGCTAGAGTACCAATAAGTCTGTAGCAGAATACCAGGAAGTCCTCTCTGGTCCATATTTTATTGCCCAGGTTCTGGGATGGTGATACCTATTCCACCTCTAATTGTGAGGTGGCTTCAATTCCATATGGCTGATGGATGGCACTCTGATGCTTGCCGTTGTAGACTCTCTCAGCTCCTTTGTATGGTAGTTGTCCATCCTCTTCTCCCTGTTAGTTTACCAGGGTGAGGCCAATGAACTGGAGAGTAGATGTTGCAACTAATAGAATTAGTTTTTAATGCTCATTTCAGACAGTTCTTTCCTGGTATGGAAAAAGAAAACTGATTTTTTAAGGGTTTATCTTGTACCCTGCAACTTTACTAAATTTTTTAATTTTCTGAGGTAGTCTTCTTGCAACTACTTGGGGACTTTCAATATGGAGGAACATACCATCAGAGAATAGTGTTAGTTTTACTTTTTCAATTCTGATTTAAATGTCTCTCTTTTTTGCCTAATTACCCTAGCTAGAACTTTCAGTATAATTTTGAATAGAAGTGGTAAAAGAGTGCATCCTTGTCTTGTTCCTGACCTCAGGTTTCAGTCTTCCATTGCAAGCTTTCATGCTTTCTCACATTGACAATGATGTTAGCTGTGAGTTTTTTATAGTCATCATGTTGTAGATGTAACCTTTTATTCCTATTTTTCTGAGTGGTTTTATTATGATATCATGGTAGATTTCATCAGAAGCCTTCTCTGTGGCATTCAAGTGATCAGGTGGATTTTTTCTTATGTGGAACCACTGCTGCATTCCTGGGATAAGTCATCCTTGATCATGAGTTATAATCCTTTAATATGTGTAGTTTGATTTGCTTTTCCAGTGTTTTGTTGAGATTTTTTTTGCTTCTGTATTCATATGGGAAGTTGTTCTGTTGTTTTCTTTTGATGTTGCTGTCTGGTTTGGGTATCACAATAATACTAGCTTCATAGAATGAGTTAGGAAGAATCCCGACCTCCTCATTTTTTTTGGAAGAATTTGTGAAGGATTCATGTTAATTCTTGTTTGAATGTTTGGTACAATTCTCTCTAAAGCCATCTGGTCGTGGGCCTTTCCTTGTTGGGAGGTTCTTGATTATTCAATCTTTTTACTTTTATAGGTCTGTTAAGAACTTTTATTTCTTCTTGAGTCAGTGCAGGTTATTTTTATGTTTCTAGGAATTTGTCATGTCCTCTAAGTTATTTAGTTAGTTCGCATATGAATGTTCATAGTATTCTCTTTTTTTTAATCCCCCCACCACCACCCCAGTTGTCTGCTCTCTGTGTCCATATGCTGCGTGTTCTTTTTGTCCACTTCTGTTGTTGTTAGTAGCAGGGGAATCTGTGTTTCTTTTTTCTTTTTGCATCATCTTGCTGCATCAACTCTCCAAGTGTGCGTCGCCATTCCTGGGCAGGCTGCACTTTCGCGCTGGGTGGCTCTCCTTACAGGGTGTACTCCTTGTGCGTGGGGCTCCCCTATGCGGGCACTCCTTGCATGCGTCAGCACTACACGGGGGCCCGCTCCACATGGGTCAAGGTGGCCCGGGGTTTGAATCGCAGACCTCACATGTGCTTAATGGACGCCCTAACCACTGGGCCAAGTCTGCTTCTCATAGTATTCTCTTATAACCCTTTTGATTTCTGTTAGGTCAGTGGTAATGTTCCCATTTTCATTCCTTAAACAGTTATTTGCATCTTCTCTCACTCATTTCTCTTTGTCTGGATAAAGGTTTGTCAATTTTATTAATCTTTTCAAAGAACCAAATTTTGGTTTCATTGATCCTCTCAATTGTTTTTCTTTTCTTTATCTCACTTATCTCCACTCTAATCTTTATTATTTCCTTTCTCCTACTTATGTTAAGTTTGGCTTATTCTTCTTTCTTCAAGATATGAAGTTAGGTTATTGCTTTGATATTATTGTTTCCTAATGTAGGAATTTATAGCTATATGTTTCCCAATGAGCAGTGCCTTACTCCTTCCCATAAATTTATTGCATGTTTTTTTTTTTATTCTTCTCTAAGAACTTTCTGATTACGCTTGTAGGTGGACTTCGGAAAATTATCCTGTTGGCCTCAAGGTTTGATGATGCATTGGAAGCACTCAGGAGAAAGGGAACTCTTTGCCCAGGTGGAAGGGAACGAGCTTCTCTTCTGGCTCCTCTGGCCAGATGGCAGTGAGGACAACCTGCTCAGAGAAGATCTCCTCAACCCCAGAAGGATTCCTGTTAAATGCTTTTAGAGTTGTGGCCAGATATAGGGTGGACTCTAGAAATAGCCATGAAATAGGCAGTTACCACAAAGATGTTACAAAAGCCCTAGGGGGCTCCAGCTCTATAGGTGCTGCTTTGCCCTTTGGTGTGTTTGGAAAAGAAGATACCACCGCCCATGGAGCTGGCCATAGAGTTGACACTGCAACTTGAAGAGGAAAAGGTTTCCCCACCCTGGCATCCTTTCCAGGTGTCTTTTAGAAGGCAGAAAATAGCCTCAATCCTATCAGATGACAAAAACCTAAACCTACCACATCAAAACCAGGAAACTTTCATAGGTAGTGGTTCAACTGATGCCTCATCTGAAGTTTCTCTTACTCTTGGGCAACCCCGGCCCTGGAAATCCTGCCTGGGGTAAACACCTGTGCTGTCTGCTCAGGCTCACAGGCATCCACTCCCATACATCCTGACTTTCTGGCTTGGCCACCCTGGAATCCTGAGCCTCAGGTTTGGCATGAGCAGGACATGACGGCCATTTAAATGTCATTTTCATGTGCAGGAAGGTCATTGGGCCCTGGAGGATCAAAGGTCCTGGTGCTGGGGAAAGCTCCCATGGGGATGGTCCATGATGTTTTGCAGTAAATAGTCAAAGGCACTATGAGAGAAGTGGAGACCACAGATCAGAGTGGCCTTCCCTGGCCACCCACATTCCCTTCTGAAGGTAACCATGTTTGTGTTTCTGGAGGGCTTCTGTGTATGGTTTTGCCCATCCACATATCCTGCGCCCACTCCACAAACACTGTCACACTGGGCAGTGGCAGACTGTCCCACAGCTGGGGACTCAGGACTCTTGTCAATCATAGAGGGCTTATGTCCAACATTTGAATGAATCTTGCCTACATCAGAGACCCTTTACTCATATCTGTCATTCTTCCCTGCCCCCAACACAGAAGATGTAGAGCTTTACTCAATGTTCTGCATCAAAAACCAGGCGCTCTTAAATGCCTGGTGAATGGGGAACTCCTGCCCCATTTTCCATGTCCTAACTGTACCTCAGCCTGAGGCCAATGTAGGAAGACCTGCCTTATTCAAGCAGGCCTCTGAGTGTCTCATCCTTTTCCTACCGTTTGTTTCTTAGCATAGGCACTGCCTTGTCCCACCTTGCCTACAGCTCAGCTCCCTCAACAGAACATCCAGGCAGAGTGATTAGCGGTTTGCTCAACACATCTACTTCCCTGGGACCATGGATCCCATTTGTAGGATGGTTCAGGTGGGGACAAATCAAACCAAGAAGGGAAATAGCAGATCTCTGTGGCACATGAATAGGACCTCCACTCCTCAACCTCTACACCCGCTGTACATTTCCAATGCAACTGTGGAGTTTGGAGTCCTTTTTTCTGACCTGTGGACCACTCATTTTTAATTGCTGCACAGTTTTTGCATCTCCTTGAGACCAGGAGGACTTTCCCATACCTAGAGAGAGCCATGACTGCATCACACCAACTTTCTGTTTACACCCCATGCGCAAGAGATCAAGTGTAGGTGTCTGACTCCCTAGTGGAATGCAAGCTCAAGAAGCAGGGAATTTTTCTGCTTCATTCCTCCAATGAAGCTAGATTTTTCAATGTCCACACACATATAGGTAGCCAGAATATATTTGTCAGTTGAACTCCATGATGACCTTTGCCCATGTCACTGTGGGTCTGGGGTGACCCTCTGAAAACCCAGAGAACCCTGCTATCATAGGAATTCAGATGGGACCTCCAGGATGGATTCTGCATCATTCTTTGTAAATGGGAAAGAGGCCTGTCCCTTCCAAGAGGGTGTTCAAGGCTGTGAAACATGATCCCCACCAGGAGGAGGAAAACAATCTGATAAGCTCCTGAGCCTCTATCAGCCCATCAGACCTTGGTCAAAGTATCATAGCTAATGTGCTTAGGTTCTGAATATGAACCTGCAGTGTGTGTCCACTCACTCGCACCACCCGAGGAATGAGGAGGGATGCGGCAAGAGAATCGACAGACCAAATGAACACCAAATGTGTGAGTCATGGATGTAGAAGGGGCATGGTTCTCACGTGGTGAGGAGCTGGTCCACAACAATTGAGTAGGCCTCGAGATTCGATGATGGATTGGAAGCACACAGGAGAAAGGGAACTCCTTGCCCAGGTGGAAGGACACGAGCTTTTCTTCTGGCTCCTCTGGCCAGGTGGCAGTGAGGACAACCTGCTCACAGATCTCCTCCTTGACCCCAGAAGGATCACTGTCAAATGCTCTTAGAGCTGTGGCTGGATGTAGGATGGACCCTAGAAATAGCCACAACATAGGCAGTTACCACAAAGATGGTGAAAAAGTTCTGTAGGTGCTGCTTTGCCCTTTGGTGTGTCTGGAGAAGGAGACACCACTGCCCCTGGAACTGGCCATAGAGTTGACACTGCAACTTGAAGAGAAGGGTTCGTCACCCTGACATCCTTTTCCACGTTTCTTTTAGAAGGCAGAAAATAGCCACAATCCTTTCAGATGGAAAACCCAAAGCCACCACAACTAAACCAGGAAACTTCTGTAGGCAGTGGTCCACCTTATTTCCCTTCTGAGTTTCCTTTTATTCCTTGAGAACCCCAGCCCAGTCAAATCTCGTCTGGGTTCTCCACCCATACTGTCTGCTGAGGCCTATAGGCACCTACTTGCAGATATCCTCACCTTCTGCAGAGAGTGGACTCTATTGATTGCAGAAACTGAAATAGATAACGAGCATGATGGGACATCCCTTGAAATATCAAGCCACTCATATTCATATCTATGGAGTCCAACCAGTCCTTGCAGGTAAGAATGCCCTGGACCTGAGAAATTCCCCACTGGCATGGTCCACCCTTGTTTGGAATAGATAGCCGAGGTCACTGTGAATGGAGTGTAGACAACAGATCAGACAGGATTTCCTTTAATCCCATTTTCCCTCTCAAAAGTATCCATGTGTGTGTTTCAGAGGGCTCCTCTGCATAACCCTGCCCATTCCCAGACCCTGCACCTACTCCCAAAATACTGTTATACATGGCTAAGGCTGTTTATCCCCTAGCTGCAGACTGCTGGCTATTGTCCAACCTAGTAGGCTCATGTCCAATATTTGAACAAATCTTACGTATGTCAGAGGCCCCTCACATATTTGTCTTCCCTGCTCTCTGTACTGAAGAATTTGGGTTCCAGAGGGCAGGAGAGGCAGTGACTACTTCCCTCTTTGCAATATGCTTCAAAAAGAGGGGCACTTAATACCTAGTCAGTGGGGCCCTCTACCCCACATTCCCATGGTCTAAGTATATCTCAGCCTGTGGCACAGTCACCAAGAGCTGCCATATTTTTTGAGTCCCTATGAGTATAATTCATCCAGGTCTTATTTTACTCTTAGTGGCAGGAGCACCCCACTTTTCCTATAGCTGAGAACCCACGACAGAATATCCGTGCAAACTCTTTATTATTTTGCTCAACACATCTCCCTGGGACCATAGATTCTGTTCAGAGGATGGGGCAGTTTATGACAAATCAAACCGAGATGTAAATCATGAAATTTTTGAGACATAGGGATCTGTCTTGAGCTTCCCAGAGACTACCCCCACCTAAACTTTCTGACTCGACTGTGGACTTTAAAGCCCTTGTAGTTTATGTATATTCTACACACATTTTCCTTAGGTCCATGAGTCTTCCTTGTACTTGAGTGACCTGGAGGACTTTCTCATCCCTAGAGAAAGACATTAAGGTTTCACACCTAACCTTCATGTTCTGCCTATGTTTGTGAGGTCTAGTTTATTGACTCCCTGTGGAATGAACCCCAAGCAGCAGGGATTTTTACTCCTTCATTCTACTAAATTGTGCAATTTCCCTACACATATAGTCACTATTTATTGATTGAGCCCAATCATCACATTCCCAGATGTCAGATTTGGCAGCTTCTATTTCTCCAGTCCCCTAAATGCATTTTGACTAGACCTCGGTTGAAGAACTCTGGGACAGAAGTGTCAGTCTTTAAAAAAGGGAAATAGGTTTGTGCTATAGCCCGTTGTAGTTGAGGACTGAGTCAGAGCCTGTTCCCTAGGTGAGAGTCAGAGCCTGTTCCCTAGGTGAGTGGAAAATCATTCTGTCCATCCCAGGCCCTATAACAGCCCATCATGCACAGACTAACTTGGTCAACACTTCCTATATCTCCTCCCATTCAGTCCTCCCAATAACTATTATCTGTTTTCCTGCAGCCCTGTACTCATCCAAGGAGCCACCTGAGGATCTGAGAAATGAATTGACCTCCAATGTCCAATGGCAACGTCTGGCAGACTCGAGGCCATGGAAGGGGCATTGTGCTCACCTGGGGATCATTTTTATCAGTATTTGCTTGGTGGGGAAGAACACTTTCATGTTCCCCAGGACGTTGGATCAGTCCGTACTCCCTGCCCAATTGGGCAGGCATCAGGTGCTGCTCCATCTTCTTGCTGGATCTAAAACTTGTCTGCACTGACCTGGGACCTTTCATCTCAGCCATGTCATTTTCACACTGGCAGATGGAATGTTGGGACAAAAAAGGACATGCAGTCACAGCTGCAAAATGTCCAAAAAGATGGTTATGCCTGGATTTCAAATTGGAAATCACTGACCTCAAGTGACTGTGGCAAGAAGTGGATCATGGGTGCCACTTAGTGACAGGGCAAAGGGAGACCAATCCTGGGTTCAAGTAATTGACTTCAATGACCTCAAATATCTTCATTCCTCTTTTTCAAATGAAAGAGTTTTGAGGATGTGAGACTAAAGCAATACTAAATTCTGTAAGGGCTGAATTCCTGGAGATTCCAGGATGGGAGGAAGACTCTGGATTGCCCAAGGAAATGAGCTTATGTGACAGGGAAGAGAAATTCCAAATGGTCTTGAAAATATTCAAGTGTAGATCGCCTTCCAATGAGGCAATTGTAAATATGATTCTGCCTTGCTGTCGCCAGATGGACAAGTTTTGAGACTATTCACACCCAACGTCAGCTGACTGCAGGGAACCACCAACCATCACTGTCTGCTTTTGGATGCCTGAATTGTTTCAAGGAATTTGGCCCCAGCCATTCAAACTCTAAATGTGTATAATGTTTGAACAAGCCAACCCAATTCTAGTAACCCATTGTGGGTGATCTGGAACTATTAGACTAGTCAAAGTCACATGACATTCCTTGAAGCCCAGTTGAAATGGCAAAAGGAAGGATCCCATCTAGGTCCAAGGGCATTAAGGCTGAACTTCTGAGGTTCCTAGCCTCTTTGGGACATGATGCAGCCCTACCACCTGACCTAGAAGAGTCACAGTATTGAGCTCCATTGGATGGCAAGTTACACAGAAATATGTATTTTAGAGTAATCTTCTCACCCTTTTTTAGGTAAAAACAACCTAGGAAATGAGAGGATGCTTAAGGATGGAGAGCCAATCTAGCTGAATGCAGGCAGGAAATATGGGGATGGAGAGAACCTAGGAACAAGTAGATTAAACAACCAAGGCAGGATCCAAAACAAAGACTGTTGTGGTTTAATGTGAAGTTGAATCATCATAAAGGGCTCTTTTCTGATATCCAACAAACATTGCACCTGGTCACAAATGGGGCTGAGTTTGGGGTGGTGAGCATTCCCAGATTCCTAATGGTGTGGTCCGGAGTTCCAACGGGGAATTCCTGGCAGGGAGCCTGCAGATTCTGCCAGGGTAGGGTCTAGGTCCTGAAGTCCCCTGTCTTGACCTGGTTGTGGAGAACCCCTCAGCTCCCATTTCACTTCTTGTCTCTTCCAGCTTCTGCTGGTGGCTGTGTGCACCAGCACCCTGCTCAGGTGTAGATGACACCGTCATCCTGCTCTGAGCTGGTCTCGTGGGTGGATCTGTGCAATGATAGGGTCATCAGCAGGGTCACAAGGTGTCAGGACCATGACTGGTCATCACCAAGAGGACCAACCACACATGAAGTTCTACTCCCAGATGAGGCAAAAACCCTATCTGTATAGACCTCCTCCCAGGATATGACAACTCTGCAGATCTGAATCAATGTCTGGGAAGAGGGGCACCAACCCCAGGCTTCTCCTCCTGTCCCTGCCAGCCATGAACTGGACAAGAACATGATGAGCCCAGCAGGTGTCCACCCCCAATCACCTCTTTCTGCCCAGGCTGGTATCCTCTATACACCCATCCTGGGAGTGGGAGGTGCTGAGGCTGCTCATAAGGAGAACAGTGGCAGCCTGGCCTGCATCCCCTGCCCTGGTTCCCTGCGTTACCTTTGATTTCCTCCTGGCAAGTGGCCAGATTCTTCGAGGTTGAGGGTTGAGCCAACGCCTGCAATGTTGGATCAGGCTCTCGCTGTGGGGTTTCCTGTGGCCAAGACTGCAGGCAGGCAGCAATGAGAACATCTCTTGAGCATCTAGGACTGAGTGAGCTGTTAGATTAGTATCTAGAATGTGGGCACTTGGTTCTGGGGGTTCCAAGTTCTCTTGGATTCTGTCTCCAGGGAAGTGAGGTAACTTCCTGCTTTCCCTTCTCTGTGCTCTCTCCCTGGATAAAAACTGCCCAATGTCCCCTCTGGGCTGCTGACTCTTTACCCCCTGACCCATTCAGTTTCCCATGTGTACAGATTTTCACCAATACAGTCCTCCTTCCTGCCTTACTGAAGTCTGGGAGCATCAAGAACCATCTAAGGAGATTGAACTTGGTACACAACCATCCTACTCCTGCCTGTTCTGTGATCCTAGGCATGTCTTTCTGTTTCTCAAGGCTTCCCTGTTGGAAACCAAGGCACAGTGGTCTCATCAGGATATATGTGCTATTTCCATGGCTATGCTTGCAATGTAAGGAATGGGGTAATTAAGAGTTCCGGGCAAACAGGCTGAAGTTGTTAAAGGCTGAAAGAAAAGATGAGCACAAACCTTTTGTAGTAAGTAGAACACTTAGACTTTGTACCTTGAGATAAAATTTTTTGAGTTCCTTAGTAACACTAATAGTTAACTGCCTGTTGTTGCTTGTTATCTTGTAGACTGGGGTATATAGAGAGCTCCTTGTAAACAATAAAGTTGTCTGATGAGTCTCTACTCGCGGACCCCCTGATCCCAGCTCGCTCTCTCTTTCTTTCTCCTACTTTCACTCTCCTTTTTCTCTTTCTTTGATTCCTGATACCCTTCGGATCCAAATCTCCAACACTTCCCAAGTCTCCCCTGCTGCACAATGGATCAGATCTACCTGATCCTTCCGAGGAAAGGAATCGGGTAGCTCAGAGAAAATTCCTAGAAAACTTGAGGGCTGGTCTCACTTGTAGCCAATGTACATATGAAGAGAAGGAAGAATTTACCAGGTGCAGTGGGAAGCAGCAGGGAACACAAGCAAAACAGGACTGAGTTTTTGCAGTGTGATCTTGAGAAAGTCATGCCACCTTGGCTTCATGTCACACTCCATGCCAGGATGGGTTTTAAATTCTGTAAAAAGCAGTCTTAGTCACCTTCAGGTGTCAGACCCTCCAAAGACTTCCCATTCCTTTCAGCTTCAGATCCAAGGCTCCTGCAAGGTCTGACCTGTCTCTGGACCCCGTAGATGGTCCTGTGTTCTGCTGCGTCTAGCACAAGTCATCAGTTCCCCAATCCTCCAAGCCTGTGTGTGTTCAGTAAGACACCTAAGGTTTAGAACACATTTTCCAGCACCCCAGAATACCATGGTTATCAATAACCAAGGCCAAATAATCCTCCTGGGCTGTGGCACACTTAGGGTCACCCATTCCAAGCACCCCAATTTATAGAGGAAATTGAGGCCTTCTCTCCAGTAGCCTCCCTCCATACTGGGAGTCCATCTTAATTCCAGTTGCTCAGACAGTGGAGGGAGGATCTTAGCTCTGTCCTCTCCTGCTTACTAGGGTTGTCCCTGCCCAGGCAGAACCCTGGGAACCTTTGAGATCCCACGGCCCATCAGGCTGGCATCTCCCCTTCCAGGCTTGGGGCTATGGATACATCGACAGGAGAAAGATGCCCTGTCCCATGGTAGAGCTCACTCCAACCCCTCTGTCTCCTTGCCACCTCCCTCCAGGCCTACTCTGATTCCCAGGACATTGTCCCTACCCATTTGGTCAGTGTGTGTGTATTCTGGCAGTGCTTGTGAAGCCATTTGGTGATCCTGAGAAGAAAACAGCTTCATATGGGGAGAAGCAGGCAGGGGTCCCCATGATTTAGGGGCTGTCCTTTTCAAAGTTTCTATGCAAGAGAGTTGGGCCCACACCTCAGATACCAGAAGTATCCAGGTCCTCTGGATTGTGCCCACACTGTGCTCCTGGGCTTCGCCTTTCTCTGGGTCTCTGTTCCTTAATTGAAAAGTGAGGAGTTGAAAATGGATCTGGGTAAGAAGGTGCTCAGTGAGGACAAGGCCATCCTTCCCCAGCCTGGGAGGAGGTAGGTGAGAACACACTTGGGGCAGTCAGGGTACTGAGCTCCAAAAGCCAGATGTAAAGGACAGCACACAGGGTGGTCGGGCTCATGCCCACAGCAGGGCACACACACAGGTCCTTCACCAGACAGAGGAAGGTACTTACAATAAGCCCTACCTCTCTGGGCATGTGCAAGGAGCCAATGGCTGCCTGCCCAACCCCCAGGGCCTGCTCTGGTCAACTCCCCCAGGGGACCTGAGAACACCCCAAATCCAGCTAGTGTGATCTGCATGACCCTGGACCTCGTCTGAGTGGCGATCTGTGTCCAAGGATGCACTGCCTGTGAGATCCACCAGTGGGCATGGGTCTGCAAACCTGCAGTAGCCAGTGACACCAAGAGGAGGGTAGGGCAGGACCCCTCCCTCCACCATCTTCCCCCAATCCAGATGGTGCAGCGGGGGTGGGAGTTAGCCCTGGAAGGAGGCCAACCCTTGTGCTGCCCAGAGTGGAATCTCCTCAGTGCCTATTGGCAGGGAGCCCCTCTCAGCCCAGGTCTGTTCCCTATTTTATAGAGAAGCCCCAGGCTCCAGCACTCAAGGCCCCCAGCTCTCAGGAACTGAGCCCATCCTGCAGGTGGGACTGGGAATCACTGCTCTGTGCCATCACAGGTGCCTGTGCTAACACTCAGGAGCTTTTCCAGGGCTGGAGACTCCCTGGCCAAGTGGCTCCTCAGTCCAGGCCCTTCAGGCATGCATTTGCCTGGCCTTATTCCCTACATACCCTCATGTGGTTGGGTCACTCAATACATAGCCTTCAAGGAAACCAAGACTCTGAGAAGTCACCACATTTTGGAGGTAGATCTGAAGTGCCCAGGGTGAAGGAGACTCTGATGAGGGTGTGTGCTGGATAGGAACCTTGCTCAGGGCCGTCTACCTAATCACACAGGGCTCTGATGCCCAGGGGAGAAGATAGGGGACTTGAGTGCATGGGTGGACAGGGGGACCCAGTGTAGCAGGCTAGCCTGCCGCAGTCACATCTAGCATAAGCTGGGATGAGGGCCTGCCTCAGGGCCCTTCTGGGCACTTGGGGGCTTCAGTGGCTGTTTGCCTCCACCCAGGGGTGAGCATGCTGGCTGGAGGCCCAGAGCAGACTCCTGGTCAGAGCTGTCATTCAGGACAAAGTGGTTACCAGAAAGGTCATATCTGGGGACCAGCAGGACACTGCCCCCAACCCCACTCCCCTGGGGTTTCTTATACCTGCCACCATTGTCCACGGTGCTATAGAGAAAGAGAATCTGAATTTCCATCATTTTTCAATGGATTATTTTCTAACATAAATCACCTTTCCATCTTTAAGGGTCCAATCATACTACAATACTGCAATTTATTCTACTCATATAATTTTAATATTAGAAATGCATTTTATTGGGTTTCCATTTTTAAAGCTGAGTTATAGACAACACAGAGAAAGCAAACAAAATTGCAAAAGAGAATGGTAAAGGCTACAAGCCTGGATTTTTCTATCAGCTGAAAAGCTGGGAGAAGGAAAGGGTGGGGGCAAAGCTAAGCTGTGAACTAGTCTCCTTAGCTTCCAGGCTAGGGAGGCAGTTGATCCTGTGTAAGTTCATGAATCTAATGATGGTTAATTTCACATCAACTTGAATAGGGAATGTGATGGTTTGATGAAAAATCATGTTCTTAAAGCTGAAGTATTCCTGTGTGTGTAAACCTATTTTAAATATGACTTTTTGATTAGGTCAAATCAGTTAAGTCCTGACCCAGACATTAATCTTCTTACTGGACTCCTTTATAAATAGGGTGAATATGGACAGAGATACGAAGGGAGAGAAAGGCAAGGAAGTCAATAGCTGTAAGCAACGCCACCCAGAAGAAGGCCTTTTCATGTACAGGGGAGTCAAGGATGATGCAGCCAATCTTTGGGGAAATTGTATCACCTGCTGATACCTTGATTTAAACATTTTCATGGCCTCTTCACTAAACTTGTAAGCTAATACATCCCCATTGTCAATCCAGTTCTGGTATATTGTTTTCAACTGCCAAGCCAACCAGAACAGTAATGGTGTCCATTGGTTTGATCAAACAAGCACTGGTCTGATTGTTACTATGAGGGTACTTCATGGCTTGAACTCATTAGTCAGTTGACTGCATCTGGGCCTGATTATGCCTACAATAAAACAGGAACTTGCCTTCAGCTTTGAGGGATATCTTATTCCATCAGTTGAAGACATTAAGGGAAGAATTGATGGTTGCAGCAGTCCAAAAGAGAGACAGGCAGCTTCTCCAGGAGAATTCTTTATCAACTTCTATGGGTTTTCAACTTGCTGCCTGCCACGTGGAACTTGGATTTGCCAATATCCACAGTTACATGAACCAATTCCTCTTTAAAAAATTCTCTCAATATTTATATATTTTTATCTTGTCAGTTTTGGCTAAAGCAGACTTTGGTCCTGAGAATAGTTCTGAGAAGCAGAATCTTTAAGGTTTCTGAGTTGAATCTGGCAGTTTAGAATTGGTTCTCTAATATTATTAAAGTTTGCTAACAGCTGCTGGGAGCAATATACTAGAAATGGGTTGGCTTTTGCCATGAGGACTGATTAGGTTAAAAGCTTGTAGTTCTGAGGCCACTAAAGTGTCCAATCGAGGCATCAGCAGGAGACCCTTTCTCCCTGAGCTGCAGCTGTGGGCAGTCATGCACCTGGTGTGTCTACTTGCCGCTCCCCTCTCCTCCAGCTCATTGCTTCAGCTTCTGTCCACACCAGCTTCCTCTCAGATTGTGTTCCCCAGGCTTCAGGCTCCTGGGGAGGTCACCCTCAGCTTCTGGGTTCCTCTCTATCAAGGTTTCTTTGGATCTGTGGCTTTTTATAAAGGACAACAGTAAAGGGATTCAGACCCAACCTGAGCCACACAAGCTAATCAAAGACGCTTGTAGCAGTTTTGATATTTTTTATGAATTCCAAAAATAGGTTTGCATTATGTTTATAAACTGATCTGTTCTTCTGGGCTAGGGATACCCTTATTGTATTAACTTCAGAAGTTTCAGTTTTACTTGAGTAAATTATGACTAGGGCTTTGATTGGGCCACATCACATAGAAAACAAACAAACAGAGGAGACAGTTGGAGTTTTTGAACCTGGAGACCAGGAAGTAAATACACAGTGAAGCAGATGCATGAGGAAACTGACCAGGATCCATTAGACATGGTAGAGTCCCTGGGAACACAGACAAGCCTTTTGCTTGATAATCTAGAACTGTCTTTGTGGACAACACAGCAACTGAGCCTAGAGAGAAACCACCCTGGGAGACATACAAGACCTATCCTAGTCTACAGCTGATATTGGAAGAAGCTGGGACCACAGTCCCTTAAGGGGAAGAGGAAGCCTGAACACTTGCAGATGTCAGCAGTCATCTTGCTCCAACAAGGTAGCAGTAGACTTCAGTGAGGAAAGTAACCTATGCTTTATGGCCTTTGTGACTATAAGCTCCTATCCCAAATACATACCCTTTATAAAAGCCAATGGATTTCTGGTATTTTGCATCAGCACCCCTTTGGCTGACTAATACAGCTCTTAAATGTAGAAATTTAATCCAAGCATCTCACCTACAATAAGTTTATATACATAAGAATGGATTAGCCCTAAGGACATGATTTTCTGAGTTCCACAAAATATCAAACGGCACTCACCACCCTCTGAATCTCAGAAATACATATGAGGGAAGCGGACTTGGCCCAATGGATAGGGCATCTGCCTACCACATGGGAGGTCTGCAGTTCAAATGCCGGGCCTCCTTGACCTGTGTGGACCTCGCCCATGTGCAGTGCTGATGCGCACAAGGAGTGCCATGCCACACAGAGGTGTCCCCTGCATAGGGGAGCCTCATGCACAAGGAGTGTGCCCTGTAAGGAGAGCCGCCCAGCATGAGAGAAAGTGCAGCCTGCCCAGGAATGGCGCTGCACACAGGGAGAGCCGACGCAGCAAGATGACAACAAAAAGAAACACAGATTCCAGGTGCTGCTGATAAGGATAGAAGCAGTCACAGAAGAACACAGTGAAGGGGGGAGAGGGGAGAGAAATAAAGAAAAAATAAATATTTAACTAAAAAAAAAAAATATATATATATATATATGGAAACTACATTCATTCCACCACAATATTTCAAAAGCCTTAACTCATTTTAGTAGCAATTTTAAGTACAAAATCTCATCAAAATCAGTTATAGGCATAAAATGTGTCCTGGGGCAAAAATTCTCTTCTGATATGGAACTGTGAAACTTAAAAAATAAGTTAACTGCCTCCATTATACAAATGAAGGACTTTCATTAAATAAAAATTCTCATTACCATAGAGAGAAATTGGAAAGGAAAAAGGGGTCACAGGTCCCAAATAGTTCCGAAATACTGCAGGGGATATTCCATTAGGTTTCAAAGTCTGAAAGTCACCTCTAGAGCTATGGTTTCTCCTCCTCAGGGCCTGATGGTGCAGCAGTCCCACCCACCCTCTACAAGGCCTTGCCCAGTGGCCATGTTCTCAGCTCCACCCCCATCAAGCATCTGAGGGCATCAGAACTCTATAACCCACGCTCTGAGAACACTTGGATGACAGTCTCCACTCTCTCTAAAGCCTGGGAGGCAACACTCTACCAACAGTGGGGCACAATTCCCCTCTCTCCAAGCTCTGGGGTATACTCGCCCTTTCTGCACACATAGGTGAGTTCACACTCTGAGCTCAATAAGATGTCTTTACTTAGAACAAAACTTCCATAGCACTGCCATTGCGATCATTTTCCTTCAATGTCTCCCTTTTCTCTCTCATTTAATTCAGATGGGCAATGCCTCCATTTCACACAGACTTCACAGGAAACGTGCTGGTTCCACATTGTATCAGTCAGCCAAAGGGGTGCTAATGCAAAATACCAGAAATCTGTTGGCTTTTTTAAAGGGTATTTATTTGGGGTAGGAGCTCATACTTACAAGGCCATAAATCACAAGTTACTTCCCTCACCAATGTCTGTTGCCGCATTTTGGAGCAAGATGATTGCTGACATCTATAAGGGTTCTGCCTTCCTCTTCCCCTTAAGGCTCCATGGTCCCAGCTTCTTCTAATCTCAGCTGTAGGCTTTTTCCCAGGGCTGGTTTCTCTCTGGGCTCACCTGCTCTGTTCTCCATAAGGCCAGCTGTAAACTGTCAAACAAATAGGCCTTCTTTCTTCCCAGGGCCTCTGCCTGTCTAATGGAGCCTGTTCTCTTTCCTCATGTATCTGTTTATTTATGTATTTACCTCCCAGGCTCCAGGTTCAAAAATTCCAACTGTCTCCTCTGCCTTGTTGTTTCCTCTGTGATGTGGCCCAATCAAAGCCCTAGTCATAATTTGCTCAAGTAAAAGTGACACCTCTGAATTCAATACAATCTAAGGGTATCACTAGCCCAGAGGAACAGACCAGTTTACAAACATAATCAGTGTTTCATTTTGGAATTCATCCATAACATCAAATTGCAACACACACGTAGGAATCAAGGTGAAGCACGCTAGTTCAGGGAATGAAAAGATGAACCTGGGGCCTGGCAGAAAAGCTCAACTGTGAGGCACATGCCCTGGAACCCTCCCTGAGGGAAGGACCTTGTGAGAACTCCCCATTTGGAACAGGATTTTATCTGGGATAGAAGGAAAGCCCCAGATATTTTTAAGGTGCCTGTCATCTGAATTGATGGGTGGGATAAGTAATCAAAACAGCAAACAGCTGGGAATACTCCCCTGAACAAAGGGGGAGGTAAGTAATGGCTTAAAAAGCCAGCGCAGAGACTAAATCAGCCTTCCCCCTCCCCCCTTTTTCTCCTTTCTCACTCTGCCTGGACCAGCATGCAAGTCCACCTGGGGACTTGTAATCTGCAGTGGGGAGTTGTAATGTGTAAACCAGCCCTTTTTATCCTTTTTAGCCCCTTTTCCCTCTCTCTGCCTGGACCAGCCCACAAGTATACCTGGGACCCCATAATCTGTTATTTTCTTTCCTTCTCTCTTTTTCTTAATAAACTACTGGCCTAACTAAACTGGCATGTTCTTAAATTCTCTTTTGTAACATAGCCAAGAACCTAGAGAAAATCTGGCAACAAAGGGTCCAGGCTGTCTGTTGGAGATTTGGACTGGAAGGGTATCAGGAATGAAAGAAAGAAAAAGGAGAGGGAAAGAAGGAGAAAGAAAGAAAGAAAGAAAGAGAGAGAGAGAGCTGGGATCAGGGAGTCTGTGAGTAGAGACTCATCTGACAACTTTATTGTTTACATGGGGCTCTCTATATACCCCAGTCTACATGACAACAAGCAGCAACATGCAGTTAACTATTAGCATTACTAAGGAACTCAAAAAATCTTATCTCAAGATACAAAGTCTAAGTGTTGTACTTATTACAAAAGGTATGTGCTTATCTTTTCTTTCAGCCTTTAACAGCTTCATCCTTTGTGGGGAACTCTTAATTACCACATTCCTTACTTTGCAAGCATAGCCATGGAAACAGCATGTCTCTCCTTGTGAGACCACTGTGCCTCAACCAACATTTCCCCCCTTTTGTTTCAGTTGAGGTGACTGTGCCTGTCTTAGGTTGCCCTTCATTTGAGAGCCTTACCTGTCATTGACTACCGGCCAAGCTCTTCAACTAGGGGAAGTTATTGAAGTGCTTTTGCTAGCACCAGGTTATTCGCATGTCCCATGGCTGTTACACTTTGCAATTTTCTTCAAAAGCACTGTCTGACACAGGTGAGGATCATGAGCAACAGAACAAATATGATTAGCCCTATTCCTAAAGCTGACAGGAAATGCTGTGATTTCCACCAATTAACTGGGTTAAATTTTGGAATATGTGAACTCATATCTGAGAAAATATCCTTATCATTGGCTACATGAATTTGATTTTGAGACATTTCTAATATTTTCCTTTGTAATTCAATTATTTCCAGATAGATTTTTATGGCCTAGCAAATGATTCTTAATTTTTTCCATTGTATATCAGATGAATTATAGGCAAGAGGAGTAATACAAAAGTTGCTTTCATTACAATCACATTTCAATCTCCTTAACAAGTTTAAATTATACAATTGATCTCCAATGTGCAAAACAGCTGATTCTAAATCATTAACCTGATTATTTAACTGTTCATCAATGTGCTCTTGGATATGCCACAAATCACTAGCATTTTTATGCCAATCATGCACATATTGTTGAGTCTGTACTTTCATGTAAAGCTACCATAGCAGTAGCAGCAGCTGTAATGATTCTAATCAGTCCCAAAATGCTTATAATAAGCAGTCCAATAAAATGTCTAGCCCATTTCAAGAATTCTTGTGCCATATGTAGCAATAACTGACTTTCAGGAGATGACTGCCAAACCGCATCATTCTCACAAGTATCCAGATGCCTTTTCCTTCTGGCCATCACTATTGTTTCTCCATTCTGCAACACACTTTCTGATAGATGTGTATACAAGGCACCATTTTCATAATAGTTATCTTACCAGTTATGAAAACAAATGGATCTCTAACAGGCTTTAAGATGATATGTTTGATTAAGGGTCAAATACTTTTTGTCTTATTTCTATTTCCCAACCATTCATAAGTAGGAGCAATTCCAAGAAATACTTTCCACAGATTCTTTTGTAGGTTATGACTATGAGTGTCATTAGCCCAAGGGGCCAGTATCCATTTTACTTTGTAATGTTAACAGTTCCTGCCACAATAGCATAAAGAGAGGGCACACAGGCCCAAAGTCCATAGGCAGACACAAGCTGCAAGTTCACAGTTCCAGAATTTGTAAAGTTAATGTGATGCGTGGTAGCAATTGCCACAGGTCTCAGTGAAGTATTTTAATCTCTGGCCATTTTCCACATTTCCCCCTTTTTGTTTTTGTAAAGCAATGAATACAGCTCAGGTGGTTTTTTGTTGTATTACTCCCCAGAGGGTTTGGATCATGCATCTGAGGGCCCATTCCTCTCAAGAGCAGAAAGGATCTGATGTCACAGACACTGATGTGTGCACAATGGACACTCATGGGTGAAATCCATGAGCTGTTGGTAACAGGCAGCTGGAACTGCTGGGCCAGGCACCACAAGGTCTGGTACTCACTATGTTCACCTTTCTGGTGGAGCCACTCTGCTTTGGATGTCTCATTTGACCTTTTCTGTGGTTCCTGATACTGATTTGGAAGACTCACTTCTTCAGGCCCCATGTTGGGTGCCAGCTGTCACCTAGTGAGACTTTCTTCCCACAGATCCTCCTGGATAACTGCCCTTCCCATCCTGACTTACACTAAAGTGACTGACTGCTTCCCTGGTCAGTGAAATGCTCACATGGGGTCTATTCTCTGGGGACTCATTTTCCAGAAGCTCAGAATTTTCCAAACTAATAATTTCCAGTTACTTTGTCCCCAAGACTTTATCCCTTTCTTCCCACAGTTTACTATAAACAGGAAGGAGAAGTCAGGCCATATTCCCACATTTAGTTTGGAAATTTCCTCAGCTAAATATTCAAGTTGATCACTTTCAAATTATGCCTTCCTTCTAACACCTGGAGTCAATTTTGCCAAGTTCTCTGGCACTTTATAGCAGGGATTATTAACAGGGGATCTGTAAGCCTGAATTGAAATTTTAAAAAAAAATTCTTGTGAGGATGTGTTGGTGTGGGTGTGATACATTTATTAAATAATACACAATGTAGTGTGGACTTAGTGAGGGGTCCATGGCTTATGCCTGGCTGGCAAAGGGGTCTGTGGAACAAAAAAAAAGGTTAAGAATCCCTGCTTTAAAGCAACGATCACCTTGTTTCCAACTTGCAATGATGTATTCATTATTTTGAAGGCCTCTTCAGAAGTATCCTTTGCATCCATATATCTACTAACAATCCCTTCAAAGCATAAGAGGCTTTTCCTATTAAAGTCTTACAAGTCTTCCAAAATCAACCATTTAATCATTTATAAACCTGTTCATACCTCCTTGGTGTTTGCATAGCAGCATGCACCCCACTCTCCTGGTATCAGCTTCTCTTATAATTTGCTGAAAGCTCCTGGGAGCAATGTACCAGAAATGGGCTAGCATTTACAATGGGGATTTATTAGGATAAAAGCTTAGAGTTCTGAGTTTGTGAATGCATCCAAACCAAGGCATTATCAGGGGATCATTTCTCCCTGAGCTGCAGCTACAGGCCCATCAGGCACATGGGGGTGCCTACCTGTCTATCTTTTCTCCTCTGGGCCTTGTTACTTTCAATGTCTATCAAAAGTGTTGTCCTCTCAGTTTTTGTATTCTCTTGATTTCAGCTTCTGGCTTCCAGATTCTTCTTGCTCAGCCTTGGTGCCTTTCTATATCTGCAGCTTGTTTATTATTATTATTATTATCTGTCTTTTTATTCCACCATTTACAAAGGACCTGGTAATAGGATTAAGACTAAAGCAGAATCATGCAATCTAATTAAAGGCCCTTAACTGACAATTTAATCAAAAATTCCATCCTATTATAGGTTTGTATATACATGATGATTTTTTGAAGTCCAGAAAAGTTTCAAGCTGCTGCAAATATGAGTAAATTAAATAGCATTAAAGACTGCCCAATGATCAATTGAGTATGGACACTCCATGCATGAAATAGCAATAGAAATATGCAAAATATAACCAATGAACAGTGCTACTTTGCTGAGACCAGCACAGCAATAGGTTGGCTCAAAGGGATGGTAATGCAGAACTTAAGACATAAAAGGACAGAAAGAAAAACACAAGACAGGAAATAAAGATGGGACCAGGGGACTCACAGCTTCTGGAACTGAGTGCCTTGACCTTAGTTTCCATATCATATTTATTAGAAATTACAAAGCAGCAGCTTTCCATGTTTACTTTCAAGTCTGTTTGTTATTAGAACTGCAACATTTACAATACTAGGGAACAGGCCATACAAATTTCAAATGCCTCCTCACGCAAACAATTGTGCTGACAAGACAGTGTTCTGTCTAGTCAAGACCCAGTGTTCCTAAGCCCACACTTCTTATCTGCATTATGGAAACATTCTAACTTCAAGCCAGGTTCCCATGCTCAAATTCAAGCTATTTTCCCACAAATGAATTCAGTCTGACCTCTGCAGTGAGGTGGGTTCCTGGACCCGGGAGACAATGGGGGTGATCATCAATCTCAGCCTCTCCATTTCCATTTCTCTGGCCCATCTTCCCTCCCTCTCTGGATCCCTCTCCCAGATCACATGACAACTGTGGGTTGTACAACCTAAGGGTCCAAGAAATGGGGGTAGGGAAGGACCCTGGGCCTCTTCCTGATTGCAGAATTTCCCCAGCCTTTTAAGCCTTTTGCTCCTGATGCCTAGAATACCATGGAACCAAGACAGTGGCCAGAACGGTCATGGTTACCTTCAGTGGTGGTGCCATAATTATGCACTCATCCAGGGAAGTCACAGATGCTGCCATGGCCCCACCCAGAACCCATGAAATTTGTCAGCAGACCTGCAGCGTGTGACCTTCATGGCTCCCTTTAGTGGCCTTTAGAAGGCTCCTCAGAGAATCCATTTCTGAGAAGGCTTATGTTCCCAGGGGTGTTTTCCTTCCTCAGAGGAGCATGGGGCACACCAGCCTCCCAGAGCTTGCCTGGAGACCAGTGGGTGTCACTCTTCCTCCCTGAGGGTGAAGTCCACCTGCCTTCTCCTCCAGGCTCTCCACCATTGCACCACTAGGAGTTTCTCAGGGACCTCCTTCAGGCCTACTGTTTTCTTTTCCTAGGTAGGTATTTATAAGTACCAGTCACTTCCCCGTGTGGTCAGTGGCAGAGCCGCCAACCAGATGGTCCCCTCCATGGCCCCTGGTTAAATGAGGGGACCCAGGTGGAGAGAGGAAATGATGGGCAGGAGAGGCGGGGCAAAGACCTGGCCTTCAAGCATGCTGGCCAGAAGGAAAGGGGCAGCTAGCTCTGCTCCCATCTGCTATCCCCTCTGTGGTGGGCTGAGCAGTGGCTCCCCCAGACCATGGGCTGCAGGCTGCCCAGCAGCCAGCACACAGGCCTTTGTGAGTCACCCACACTGGAGCAGGCCCCTGGCTCTGGCATGTGTTACAGCTTTCAGTGGCTCATTTGTACATAGACTTGTCACTGCTTCTCTCTCATCTTCAATAGAATATATGCTGTCTGAAGACAGAAATGAGCCCAATTTGTTCACTGCTGTAAGCTCAGTGGCTACCTCGCTGCTGCACAGGAAGTGGTTGTAGAGTGAATTAAAGAACAGGCTTGGGGAATATTTGCTGTCATGCCCACTGCCTCCCTTGTCTTCTTTCCCATCCCCCCTTGACTCTGTCATTATTCCATCTCAGGATGCCTACCCTCACATCCCAGCAGTGGGAAACAGTTTCAGTGTCATTCTAACAGATCTATTTTTTCGTGTGATCATTCAAGTTAATTAGGAAACATTTTCCCTACAATATTACTATTATTATCATTGTAGCTCTTTTAACCATGGTTACAATAGATTTAATGACTAACAGGAACATTGACATTAAATAAGTTTTTCTCCAATCACCACTTTTAACTTGTCAGATTTTCCCTTTCTCTCCTTTGAGTGGATTCGGAGCATTCCAGTCACTCCTGCTAGGCCCACTCAGAACTGCCATCTCATATCTGTCACTGCTCCCAGCCTGCTCCTTCACTCTTCCTCCCAGTTCAGACCCCAGAAGAGAAAGACAGGGGTCATGTGTGCTTTTGGGGAACCCTTGCAAATCTCCTTGCAGGGTGCTGGGGCCAGAGAGAAGAAGGACGCACCTCATCTGCACTTCCTGCCTCAAGGCTGCCATCTGCCATGTCAGCGGCTATTCTGACATTTGTTTTCATCAATGCAACAGCTTTTCTATTATTTCAAATTTTTTTTGGTTACAGTTACTCCAGAAAGTATTTAAGATTTTACCAATAACAAAGATTTGACTAAGTAACCAAGTTTATTTTCTTTGCTTTGCTTTAATATTACCCTCATTAGAATACTTATTTATGGTTCCAATAGAACTGACACAGTCAACAATGTCAGAGCAGATGGAATTATCTGTATTTTATCCAGGACTTCAGTGCTGTTCATTCTACTGGCCACATTTACAGTGTTGCCCCACATACCATATTGTGGTTTCTGACCTCCAGTTACACCAGCTATTACAGTTCCATGGTTAATACCTGTGACATATCAGAATTGAGTTAACTAAATTCAACTTATAGCAACTATTTTAACAGAAAAATTTAAGAGACTACTTGAATTATCATTCTTAAACATCAGTCAAACTCATGGAGCTCAAAGGCAAAGAAAAATAATCCCTATAACTTCTTCACCTCAGGCTGTGGAAAATGAGGCTGAGGTCATTAAAAGCTTCTGCTGGGCCTGAGGAGCAGCTTCTTGTGATTAAAGAGAATTACACTTCTGCAGGGCTTTCTGGCCCAGAAGCCTCAAGAACTGCACAGAAAGCCCCTCTGCTTCCCTCAGCCTCATTAGGGTGGACAGCCTCCTGCTGGCCCCATGCTGGCCATGAGCAGCTGGCCCAGGTGGTGGTTTGGTGTCACGGATACCCAGGGATAGGTCAAAAATGCCAGTCCATAAGTGACTCAACTGCAGAATTAACCTCAAAGGTTCCACAGGGTGTTTCTCTCTGTGCAAAGTCAAAAGTCAAGTACCTGTAGAACCCTGATGCTGACTGCCCCTGAGAATGCCAAGGATGAGAAAACACCCATAACCCAAGCTTTTTGGCTATCTCCATATTCTTTCCATTCTCCTCTAATGTCCAAAGCCCTTCCCGTGCTCTGACCTTGAGCTCCACCTGGCCTCGAGCTCCACCTGGACTTGCCCTGGGATTTGAGCCCCTTCTGGGGGCTGGCAGGACAGAAGTTCTGGCCCCAGTGTCCCCCACCTTCCACGCCCTTTTCTTGCCCACTCTGCTCACAGCAGGCCCTCGGGTCACCTGGCAGGAAGATGGAGGCCTCTCTTGCTTTGTCCACAGGCTGCTCTTGACGTCGAGACTTCTCCCTTGTGAAGGAGTCCCTGGCTTTTGTCCTGGTTCTCATATTCCCAGCTGCTAACCCATGAAGATGCCAGTCTTGAGTCTCTCACAGTTCCCACATCTGAGAAGGCTGGCTCACTGCTGCCACCACTGCCTGGCCCCTCAACACTGTCACCTGGTGATGCCAGGCACATTCCACCCAGCAGAACCCATCACGAGCTCAGACTGAGCCTGCGCAAGGCTCCAGGCAGGCCAGTACCTCCCTCCAGGGGATTCCACACATCCAACCCCAGAAATCCCACCACCATTTGACCCAGCAGTAGGGGTCTCCTCATGGTGCAATGCCAGGAAACAAAGAGTCTTGTCACATTGGCAGGGTGTGTGTAAGGGGCTCTTGTCTCCATAACACCCAAAGTCGATCTGTGAAGTAAGGAAATTTACATCTGACTTAGCCTGTGCATGCTAAAGTGAATGCAGGGATGCAAATGTGGCTCAGACAACTGAGCTCCCGCCTACCACATGGGAGGTCTGTGGTTCAGTTCCTAGTGCCTCCTAAAGAAGGCAGCAAGCTGGCATGATGGGCAGGCACAGCAAGCTGACACAAGATGGTGCAAAAAGAGACACAAGGAAAACATAATAAGAGACACAACAAAGCAGGGTATGAAGGTGGATCAAGCAATTAGGTACCTCCCTCCCACATTGGAGGATCCAGGTTCAGTTCCCAGTGCCTCCTAAAGACACAGCACACAGCAAGAGCAAACAATGAGGGGAGAAATAAAACAAATCTTTTTAAAAAATGATACAGAATTTAAAAAAATAATAACCTGACTGTAAACTCCTTTAGCTCTTCTGGCTTTAGGTCACTGATTCCTGTGAGTCCACTTGCAAGAGTTGACTCGGCTTCTTCTCAGGGTACATTCTCCCACCTATAGTCAAACCTATTAAAATTTATCATTTATTGTTTCATGAACCAGCATTCATGACACTTCGTAAACACCATCAGCAGTCCCACTTTTTAAAAAAATGTACTTTCATTTGCTAGGTTTTTTCACCTTAAATTTGAATCTTTACATGCTTGAAATCACAGCACAGACATAGACTTAACTCAGCTTCTCTTGGCAGGATGGCACGACATCATTCTGTTGTCCCATCCACAACACATGGCTCATGATAGCCCACAAGCCTACTTAACCCTGGAGATTACTTGTATTTGAGGTTGTTTGCAGTTTTTCTCTATCACAACACTGAATTTAAGGACATCTTTGTCTTCAAAAAGAATTTCCTCTTGCATATTATTCCTGCTTCCTTTAATTTCTCCAAAGTGGAATTAGCCAGTGTGAACAGACTCTTCATCCTGGTAGTGAAGTGGCTTCTCAAAAGGGTTGTGTTAATGTCTAGACTAAACACCTCTTTGTCCATGTGGCCTGCAGGTTATCAAGGAAATGAGTGTCATTTTGCAGATCTTGGGCTACACATGCAGTGCTGGGGAATAATCAACGTGAAAGGAAAGGGGGAACTGAGCACATATTTTATGAACACAGAGATGTCACGGTCACTTTCCCAGAGCACTGTGGCATGCTGAAAGACACCTTCGTGCCCAGAGGACCAGATGTTCAGGAAGGTCCCATGCCCTTTCTGACTACCTCATCAACCTCTCTCATATCCTGTGTGCATGCTCTGTCCTGTCCCATGGAGCCTTTTAGACTTGTTCCTGTAACCCAGTGGCATGTCATTTGGTGTCTGATGTGTGCCAAGATCGTTTTGCCACTGGCACTGTGCTTACTTCCAAGCGAAAGGGAAAGGAACGTGATTTGTGGGAGATAAGGATTCAAGGCACTAACAAAGATGATAGAGGTGAAACAAACAAAAAATTCTTATGGCAATAAAACTATTATATATTATATATTATTGTATATTATCTTCTGATGCATGTTACTTTCTGGGAAATATGATAGCTCGCCAACTGCATCTGCTAGTCAGATATTAAAACACAGTATTGGTGAATAAGTTGATTCTGTCTCCCTACATGGAGTTTAACTGTATTTGTGCACATCTCGTCTGTGGCTGTTAATGGGCCCCAGTTGGGATCTGTGGCTCTTGTCACCTCATTCTGTTGTCTCATGCCAGTGGCACATTGCCATCCATTACCAGAATTAGTCCTCGCAACCTAGGACCAGTTTTGTACCAAACATGTCCGATGTTTTGAAGCCGTTCTCTTTTGTTAGGTTAATTCATTAAAAGTTTTTGGTTTTTTAGTGCCTATATCTTTTTTCAGTCCTTTCTTCTTCTTTCTCCTGTGGTTTACTCCAGAATTCAGGTTTGGTTTTCTTTGGTTTTGCCCTTCCCCCCTTTTTACATCCATTTTAGTTTCCTAGCTGCTGAAACAAATACCACACAGTGGATTGACTTGTGGTTTTGAAGCTAGGAGAACTCTAAAACCAAGGCATCAGCAAGGTGATGCTTTCTCCCAGAAGACTGTGGTATTTTGGGACTGACTGCTGTCACTCCTTGGTCCTTGCCTGTCACATCACATGGCAATGCACATGGCAGAGGCTTCTTTCTCTTGAAGTTCTTTTGACTTTCAGCTTCTGGCTGCTCCCTGACACTTCTTTTCCTTTGTCCAATCTCCTTTCCTTATAAGAACTTCAGCCATGTTGGGTTAAAGCCCACCCTCCTTCAGCGTGGACACCTTAATGAACATCATCTTCAAAGGTCCTATTGACAAATGGGTTCACACCCATAGGACCAGGGGTTGGGACCTGAACCGGCCTTTTGTGAGGACATGATGCAATTCCTAACTACCTCACATTGGCAGTTGTTTCCAAAGAAAGCTCTCCAGAAGCCAATATTGAGGTATCCCTGGGTAACTCAGATCAGGACAAAGTTTTTATTCAGATAATTGAGAATGCAGCACCCCAGAAAGAAAGAAAACAGGCTCCATGTATCTATTGGCCTAGCATTATTTACAGAATCTCTGGAGAATATTTTCAGGAAAAAGTATTTTAATGCTGTGGCCATTTGAAGATTTTGTGGACTCCAGAAAATCCTGTCCTTAGGGCTAATCCATTCCCATGTGTGTAAACCTATTGTAGATGAGGACTTTTGATTAAATTACTTCAGTTAAGGGCCTTTGATTAGATTGCATAGCCCAGGGAAGGTCTTGATCCTGTTACTGGAGTTTTTTTTTTTTTTTTAAATAAAACAGAGGACTGAAATGCCACAGACACAGAAAAAGCTGCAGAAACAGGAAATGCCCAGAAGCTGAGAGGGAAGGCTCCAGGAACCAGAAGCTGAGGGAAAACACTCTGCACAGAATCTGAAAGCAACAAGGCCCAGAGGTGAGGGGAGAGAGGAGCAGTCTCCACTATTGTACCTGATCACCCACAGGGCCAACTCAGGGAGAAAGCATCCCCTGATGAAGCCTTGAATTGGACAGTTTCACAACCTATCATTTTAAGCTTTTAAGCTAATAAATCCCCATTGTAAAAGCCAACTCATTTCTGATATATTGCCTTGGTAGCCTTTAGCAACCTAACACAAATGGTCAAAAGATTCTCTACCAGCAAAAGCACCCATTTAAGTGTCCTAGACTGCTCAAGCAAATACTATGATATGGGTTACCTTAAACAATAGGAATTTAAAAGAAGGTCCAAATCAAGGTCATGCTTTCTTCCCTAAGACTGTGGTGTTCTGGGCTGGCTGCCGGCAATCCTTGCTCCTTATTTATTTCATGGCAAGACACATGGCAGCATCTCCTGGTCTCTCCCTTCTCTTCCAGGTTTCACTGATGTTGAGCTTCTGCTCCATCTGTGGTTTTCTTTGTCTGAATTTCATTCTTTAGTGAATACATTTTGGGGCACTGCTGCACTGCATGGATTATAGTTTACATTGTAGTTTACACTCTCCCCCAGTACATTCAGTGGGTTATGGCAGGATATATAATGTCCAGCATCTGTCCCAGCAATATCATTTAGGACAACACCAAGTTCCAAAAATGCCCCCACATCTCTCTTCTTCCCTTTCCCTGCCCTCAGCAACTACCATGGCCACTTTCTCCAGATCAATGATACAGTTTCTTCCATTACTAGTGATAATAATTCCATAGTAGAATACCAGTAAGTTCACCCTAATCCATATTTTATTCCTCCATCCTCTGAACCCTGGGTTGGTGATGTCCACTCCAATTCTACATTGAGGGGGGCTTAGATCCCACATGACTAATGGATGTGATTCTCCCTCTTGGTGTTGTAGGCACTCTTGGTTCCCTGGTGTGGTGATTGACCATCTTCACCTCCCTGTTAGCTGATCTGTGCAAGTTAAACTGGAGAGTAGGAGCTGCAACCCTGCTGAGACTCAGGGCCCAGTTGGCACATGGCCAGTCAAGAGATTGAATTCTCCTGGGGATACACGAACCCCAGCACCAACTAGGAAAAGTGACAGATGAGGCATGTGTAGAAAGTTCACATCTGAGTCCAACTCCATCACAGTCAGGAACACAAATTCCAAAGTAGGGCCCACTGACCAGGCACTAAACTCCAGAGCCAACCACCATGATCATAGAACCAGTGTATCTCTGTAGCTCTCAGGAGCACCAGTACCTGGGGTTGTATCTACTTTGGCTGTCTCTGGGATCCTGCTGAAGCATGCATAAGCACAACCCCTCTGATGACCTTCCAAGTCTTTTTTGAAGACTTAGCCATATATACTCATTTGTCTTTACCATTTCCCCCTTTTATTCAAGGTCTTTTTCTAGTTGCATCACCAGTTAGTGATTTGTTGTAATCCCTTGGGGCCGGGGAGGCTTATCCCTGGGAGTCATGTCCCATAGTGGGGGGAAGGTAATGCGTGTACATGCTGAGTTTGGCTTATAAAGTGGCCACATTTGAGCAACATGGAGGCTCTCAGGAGGTAACTCTTAGGCACCCTGCAGCTATAGGCCTACTTTAGATTTCAGGCACACAGGCTCATAAGCATAGTCATCAGTATCAGGAGCTCATCATTGGAGCCTTCTTCACTGGTCTTTGCCTTGCACTTGAGGGATTGTTGCTGTTCTATTGGGGAATATGACAGAGCTCCCCCAGTTAGGAACTCATCACTCCCTCTGTTGTCAGTTGTAACTGTAATTACTATGAAAAATACCCAACATATATTTGGACATTTTTATGTACCCTATATACATGCCCTGGAGAGCTCTCTCCCAACCATTTGTCCCCCATCAATGGCACCCTACACCAGCATTCCACCCTGCCATAGTTGCACCCCTCTGTGGTCCAAAATGTCTTCAAAAATGAAGCTTAATATATTGCCAAATTCAATTAATAGGAAAATGAAATAGTAGTGATAGATTTAAAGATTAGAAATAGAATACATACTAATTTAGAAAAACTAAAAGTAAAAATTAATTGGGGTATTAAAAATGAAAAATATCATAAAACTTTGTTTTTCACATTTTGTCTTTAATCACTGTAATAGGTATTGCCCTGTACGTACAGTGGGAAGGCAGTTTCTTTCATTTATTCCTCAGGGTCTACACCCTTTTTTTTTCCTAATTTTTTCTCTCTCTATTTTTTAAATGTTACATTCAAAAAATGTAAGAGGTCCCCACATACTCCTTGTCTCCCTTACCCCACTCCTCCTACATCAACAACTTCTTTCATCATAGTGGGACATTCATTGCATTTGGTGAATACATTTTGGAGCACTGCTGCACCACATGGGATAATGGTTTACTTATAGAAAGTTTTAGATCACAGTAAAGTAACATATACAAATAAGAGACTCCCATATATCCAACATCAAACCTTTTTCCCCTTTCCCCAGGAATGATGTTTTTACATGTTCATGTTATATTTACTGCAGCTGATATACAGCTATTGAAACAGCTGTCAAACATGGTCCCATTTTGGTTTACATTATGGTTTATATTTTAGACTGTACAATTGTCTAAACATTATGGTTTACATTTTAGCCTATAGAGTTTTATAAATTTTTGGTGTAATTTAACATGTCCTATATCCATAATTTCACAATCTTGTGAAACATTTCCATTGCCCCCCAGTCACACTGCTTCCATCCATTCTTTTCCTCTCTCCCTCTTCCCTCAAGTCCCACAGTTACAATCAATCTTCATTGCTTGAAGGACCAGATTTACAGATACTTGCATCAATGCTGAGGGCTTGACATACTAGAATGTTCTTTCCCATTGGGAGCCACCAATTCTCTCAAGAGACACAATTCCCTCTGTTTCAGAACATCAGGTCTCCCCAAAGCTCTTTGTGCTCCAGGCAACTGAAAACACTTCTGTGAGCTAAAAATGCAAATTAGAAGGCTTAGAGTTCATTTCTGTCAGGCCAGTGAACAGTGATATCCATAGGTGAGTAAAAATACCCATCCTCAAGGTTCTCCTAAACCCTTACGTTTTGTAGGAAGTCTTCTTTCATTAAAAGGACTTTAGAGGAAGCAGATGTGGCTCAAGCAGTTGGGCACCCACCTACCACTTGGGAGGTCCTGGGTTTGGTTCCCAGGGCCTCCCAAAGAAGACAAACAAGACAGTGACCTGACATGAAGGGCTAGCATGGCAAGCTGATGCAACAAGATAACACAATGAGACAACAAGGAAACACTACAAGAGACACAATGTGTCTTGAGACAGATGTGGCTCAAGTGGTTGGACACCTTCCTCCCATATGGGAGGTCCCGTGTTCCATTCCCAGTGCCTCCTAAAAAAAAAAAAGATAAGCAGACACAGAGAGCATACAGTGAGTACAGACAATGAAAGGGTGAGAAATAAATAAATAATAAAATCTAAAAAACACACTTTAAGTTCACACCCTTTAAAATTCCAGTATTTCAAAACATCTGTTTAGAAATGACTAGGCTTTGTCTCGAATCCTCTATGTTATTCTTTTTCCAAACTCAATGTGCAATTCTTAAAGGCAATAACCACTCCATTTCCCTTTCTCTAGATATGTCTAACAATAGAAAAGGCATCATTGACTAGTGGTGGAAATTTGATAAAGCAAAACAAAATATTGTAATCTAAGAATATGTTTCTGTTTGGTGTGACTTTAATGGGCTTATTTATTACCTTTAAGTTGAAAACATCTCATCTACAAAAATACATTTAATTTCCTTAGCTGCCTAACAAATGCAAGATCTTTTGAAATCTTGCCCAGTTCAAACCCTGCTTATTAAAAGTGAGCACTAAAAGGTTAATGGCCTAATTTAAAGTAAATGAAAATAACAATTTTGAAGTTAATTTATTGCAGTCACTTTCAGATGAAGGCATCTCCTACAGATGCTTTGCTTTTCTTGGTAATTGAGACTGGAGAAAGAGTAATTTATAAAAATGTCTATAACCCAAACTTTATATATTTTCTTATTGTATTACCAATATGATGTAATGGATCCAAAGGCATTATGAATAAAATATTGTGAATTGTTTGAAAAAATGAAAGGCACCTATAGTGAAAAAGCTGGTTTCAAATGAATAAAGAAATATTTAGAAGTCACTCACCCTTGAAATGACCAGTAGTTCAATGTCACAGGTCCTTTGAGAATGACCTGGGGTTCAAAACAATAAAAACAATGATGGAGGAACAGGGTAGAAATCAATTAAATCACCTCCCAATCAACTGCTAAACTGGAGAATTTAATCACAATAGATAAGGGATTATCTCTTCCAAGGGATCGCTCCATTAAAATATAGATGGTATCTCAACACTTGAACAATTTTTCAAATTCTCTCCAAAGTAAACATTTCCAAATGAGGTTAAAAGACTGCTTCGAAAACCACCCAAAGTTGATGGTCATCGCCACATTTGCTGAGTGTGGTGGTGAGCTGGAGGGCCACCTGTATTACGACCAACTCCAGGAGCTCACTGAGCCCCCCACAGACTCGGTGACGGGAGCTGAGTCATGTCTCCCAAGGCACGTTCAAGTCCTGGTCCCCGGTTCTGTGGGTGGGAGTTATTGGGAAGGATCTCAAAGATCTAATTAAGATGAGACCAGACTGAGGCAGAAGGGCCTTCTTTCTAGAGGACTGGAGACCTCACAAGGAGAGGATTGGACAGATGGACCCCTGTGCAGAAGTGGAGACCACAGGAGACAGACAGCCATGTGATGAGCAGAGGCTGAGGCACCAGCAAGACACCATGCTGCAGGGCATGGCTGTACTCCCTTGATTTGATGTCTAGCCTCCAAACCCTGAGACAATGAATTCCTTCTGCCTGTGGTATGTGTCATGGCAGACCAGCCAGACACAGACACAGACTAGGTTAGGATCCCCTGCTGTAAAGGTGGGGGAATGTAGACTCCAATAGATGACATGACTTGCACTGGACCTTGGAGCTAGAAAGCAAAGGAGCCAGAATTTCACCCAACCATGGTGAATGCCAAAGTCCATGCTTTCCCCATGACCTCAGCTGCTTTTCACTTGTGAAGTGACAGCAGAAAATGCTGGACATCAGGACCATCCATCCTTCCTAGGGATCTTTGTCCTCAAGTGAACAAAATTCCATTATTTGCAGTTCAGACCATTGGGGAGAAAGTGCATTGCGGTATCTGGAGTTCAATTGTGCCAAAATGTAACTTTCCTTATATTTCCTCTTGAGGAAAGTAAAAGGCAAGGGTTGTTTTGTGTACACTAGAGATAATATCAGGCAGTAGTGGCTTCTGTGACTATTATGAAAATAACTCCACTCCCTCCCAAAATACAAATGTGGAGCCCATGAACAAAAACACCCAGTCACTTAAGGTGGGAGGAAAGGTTTGATGTCATGGAGGTGCCCGCAGGGAATGAGGTACCAGCATCACTTAATCTGAAATAGTCTCATGTAAAAACCAGCCTGCCCAATGCCCCCACGTCTTAAAGGTTCCGCCAGGCCCTGACGGAGGCCCCTTAGGGAAGCTGCTCGATGTTCATCGTCCCCACCGTAAGGCTGGATGGAAGCATCACTGCAGTTTCCAGGTGTCAGCACAACGGGGACTTAAGGCCCCAGGCTCCCCCCTCTCTGTGAAAGGGGCCCCTGGGCCCTTGGAGCCTGGGGCAACCTCAGGCTGGAGAAATGTGCCCAAAACCGGGGGCCTTGATGCTGGGAATGTCATTCTTCCTGTAGAAGTCAGCCGTCACGTGTTTGGCGCGGCCATGGTCGCGGTTCAGTGGCTCGACAGGCTGGTAGATGCATTTCCCGTAGGTGGAAGACGTCAGCACCCCAACAGGCTGTTCGTGCTCCTGTGGGAGATCATGGAGACACTCCTGTCAGCATGGGTCTGCCGCAGCAGGTGCCTGAATCCCACCAAGGGGTGCCAGGTGGGCACGCACCCACACCCTGCCATGGTGCACCAGGTGGGTGCCTGCACACCTGCATGCTGCCACATTGCCCTAGATGGGTGCCTGCACACCTGCACCCTGCCTAGGTGCACCAGGTGGGTGCCTGCACACCTGCACCCTGCCTAGGTGCACCAAGGTACACCTGCATCCCCTCCCTGGTCCCTCACAGGCTACTCCAAAGCCTGAGGGTGCCTCTACCATGTGAGCCTCTGTGCCCTCTGCTCAGAACCTGCCAGTGTCCTCAAGTTCCTCCAGGCTCTATGGCCTGGGCCCTGCTTCCCTCTGACCACACCTTCATGACCTCCATCCCTCTTCCTTCTCTCCCAGCTGCCTCCTGCCTGCCTTTCTTCCTGCACTCGCCCTCTTTCTTGCCCCAAACACACAGGGCTCCTTCCAGCTTCCAGACCTTCATACTCTCTGTTTCCTCTCCCTGGAAACTTGGCCCCTTCTCCCTTCAGTCCCCTTCCCATCAGGTCTTAGTTCAAGAGTCACTCTTCCCAGACTGCCCCCAGCTCAGCCAAAGCAGACCCCCTGCCCTCACCACCTCCCCACTCCCCCTCACCCATTTAACATTTCACCCTACACTGCTTTATTTTCTGCATACCATTGACCACTGCCTGCAATTAGGTTCACTGTGCATTTGCCTTTTATTTTTCTGTCTCATGGGAATGTAAACCCTCAGAGGGCAGGGACTTTTGTCTTGTGGCCTTTATGCCCAGTAAGCTTATAGCAGATGATCAAAAGGTATCTGCTGACTACATGGATATAAGTAATGCCAGGCATGCTTTTCTCATGAGAGAAAAATATAGAATGAATGAACGTGAACAAAAATGATACACCTCATAGTACCTCCAGCAGTTTCCCATCAGAATAAAAATTATTGTGAAAAATGACATGGTGGCATTCTTAAGCAGCAGCAGCAACAGGCAAAAACCCAATGATTCCCACCAGAAGCTTGTGTATTATAATTTCTGTCAAATGTATTAAATAAAAGCTGTCTACTCAGCAACTGGCCTACATTAAAAGCAGTGTCCTCAGATCAGACTTTGTGAGGCTAATGCTGCAGTGTGGAAATGCAGCAGGAGGGCCTACTGCAACAGGCAGTTAGGCCTGTTGAGACCTAATGCCAGGAAGCAATTTCCTGGGAAAGAGTAGTAAAAATCATCCTCAATAAATGGAGGTGCTCTCATTAGGTGGGTTGGGAAAGCATGGAAAGTTGTTCAGGCTACTTCAAGTTTAATAATTAGCTTTTCCCCTTTCTGGTGACAATGAAGCAGTGTGATACGTTCTGATAAAGAATATACATTTTTGCAATGTTAAATGTGGTCTGTGCTGCGTCTTATTACATAATCCTACACTCTTACAAAAGAGTGGTCAACTTTATATTAGGTATTATTTTACAGAAGTCTCCTCTGTTCCTGAAGGAGTCAGTGATGGAGAGCAGCTTTCCCAGAGTCTTGCCCTTCTTCTAATGATAGACCTTTGCCTGTAAAGAGGTGCTAGAACCTTCACAGATGAACTTAGGTGGAGTGGCTGAAACCTTAGCAAAGGGTCCTTATCATGGAATTCTAATGTCAGGGCAGCCAACTTATTATTCACCACATGGTCTTACCCCTCCCTCAGCCCCAGTTTAGTAAAATACACCCTCCACTCCCCCCCAGTCCACAGCAACTCAAGCAGAAAAATCTAGTAGCGGTCCTGGGTTCCTCTTGCCTGCAGCTCACACCAGGTCCATCAGCACACCGGCCAGCCAACTTCTCCCCCTGGAGTTCTATCCTCACCAGCTCTGCCTGGACTGCTCTTCCTGTTTAGACTCAAGGCTGCCCCATGGGCTACTCTGCACCTACAGCCAGATATTTTCTTCTTTATTTTCTTTTAAAAGTTACATTAAAAAATATGAGGTACCCATATACCCCCAACCCACCCACCCCAACCCTCCCACATCAACAACCTTTTCCATCATTGGGTGGACTGGGGGAGAATGAGAACAATGATTTTTAAAATGAATCAGCTCCAGCACTTCCCGGCTGGACCACCCTCAGAGTTGCCCACTGCTCCCAGAACAAAGCTCCTTCCTTCAGTCACTGAGTCCCCCTCATGGCCAGGCAAGCCTTACCTCTCCACTGCCCCCATATGGCAAGTGCTGTTGCACCTTGGTGCTTCCACGCAATCCCTTCTATCTGACCAGGGGAACCCCAAGCTACCCTTCATGAAGCCAGCTCCCTCATCCTTGAGTCCTCAGGGCCCATGCCACCTCCTCTGAGAAGCCCACCTGCCCTGTGCTCCTCCCCAGGTGACCTGTTGCAGTCCTTGGCTATCTCTCCCCATGAGCATTGCTGTCCTGTTGCCACTCAATGTGGCTGACTACATGAAAACCCCTTTCTCAGAAAACTGAGGGGAGGCCAAGCAGGGATTTGTTCCATGTGCGGTGGTGATGCTGGCTGGGTAACTCGCCTGGGTGGAGTCCTGCTTGTGCAGGATCATCCCTGGGAGTCCAGGGTCCTGAGAAGAACTGAGACAGCCAGAATTCAGAGATAAGCAAAGACTTTTTTTACCCATGGAAAAGAATCTCTTAGCTTTGCTCTCATTTATTGCTTGATTATATAGAACCAAACAACTAAATCATAACAATTAACACAAAAGGAACATGATAAAAGAGAAGCTATAAGAATAGCTTAGTCATAGCTTCTGGGTACAGTGTGACTCAGGAGAGCTGCCAGATTCCCTGAGTTATGAAAAGCAAACTGGACACAGTATTACAATACTTACACACATCCATATGTTAATCTGATTATAGCTGGTGGATTTCCCGTCTTAACATTACCTCCTCGTTAATGTGAAGTCCGAGGCTTTTTGCGTGTTCTCTGTCATCTCGGTGCAATTTCTGATTATAATCTAGATTCTTCTTAAAAACTCAGTCATCCCCAGGTATTGGTCCTTTTGAGGGCTAAAGAGACCCACTGGTTCTATGGTCATGAAAGATGGGGTTCACGGCCATGCCAGTTGGCCCTTCTTTGGAGCTGGTGTTTCTGCGTGATGGAGCTGGACTCAGATGGGATCTCTTTTCACAAGCCTTTCATGCTACTTTACTGGAATTGTAGTTGGTGCTGGGGCTTAAGATATATCTAGGGGATTTGAATCTCTGGACTGACAATATGATAGCCAGGTCCTGACCTCAACAGACTTCAACTCCTACACTCTGATTTATTGGACTTACTCCACTCAGCTAACATGGAGGGGACAATTGCCAGATGTTGTATGTCCTCCCATGGCCCACTGGATGGAACGTGGGAAAGTGTGGGCTATGGTGTGGAACACGGGACATGGGGTGCACCGATGCCCAGAGATGCACTCACCAGATGCAATGGATGTGACTTGATGATGGGGGAGAGTGTTATTGGGGGGGGAGTGGTGGGGGGGGCAGTGGGGGCGAATGGGGACCTCATATTTTTTTAATGTAATATCTTTTTAAAAAATGAATAAATTGAGTAGAATATGAAAAAAAAATGCAGTCATAGAGGGAAACAATACCTGTCTTGGAATAAAAAGAGAAAGTCACACATTTATTTGAAGCTGAGTCTTCAAAGCCTGATGAAACACAGATGCTAACCTGTACCTGATGGAGTGCAGGGGCATAGAGTTTCCAGGCTGCAGCAAGTATTTGGGGGGTTGGGGGGTCTCCCCTTAGAATGGAACTGGCTGTGTCCCAGAGCAGGGAGCTGAGGTCCAGCCTAGGAAGGGCAGGTGCCCCCGGAGCCAAGGGGCCTGGAATGGGGCACAGTCCTCTTTTCTTCTCCGCTCATTTTAGCTCCCTCAATTTTTTCCTTTTCCATTTCTTCTCCACTCCTATCTTTTTCTTATTTGTCTTCTTTTTCTTATTTGTGCTCTGCCCCTTGCTTTTGTTTTAGGCCTGCCTAGCATCCATTCATTTATTCATTCAATCATTCACTCATTCATCCTGCAAATATTTACTAAGTACTCTCTGTGTGCTATGCCAAAAATGGTGCAGGGCCCATAACTTGCCCCATCTAATGTTTCACCAAGCTAACAAATAAGATCACAAACCCCTGAATGCAACAGCTGACACTGTTCAGGGACAGCTCCCCAGCTCTCTGTCTCTGACTCCATCACTTGTGCACAAACTTAAAGTAATAAACAGTGTGCTCTGTCTCGAGGGGTATGGGCAGTGTGCTGGTTTTCTCCTTCATGTCTTCTACTGTATTTCTTAAATTTTCTTTAGTAAGCTTATACTGCTTTTGCAAAATTAACCATTCCTGAATCCTAGGAATGTGTAACAGAAAAGGAGTTACTTGTTATGTTGTCAGCCAAGAGTCAGCTGTGTACAGGCAAATCCCTCTGTAGAGACAAATATAGTTTATCATGAGCTATCATACTTGGTAATTCATATATATATGCATATATAGGGAAAGGGACTTGGCCCAGTGGTTAGGGCATCAGTCTACCACATGGGAGGTCTGCGATTCAAACCCCAGGCCTCCTTGACCCATGTGGAGCTGGCCCATGCATAGTGCTGATGCTCGCAAGGAGTGCCCTGCCACGCAGGGGTGTCCCCCGCGTAGGGGAGCCCCACGTGCAAGGAGTGCGCCCCATAAGGAGAGCCGCCCAGGGTGAAACAAAGTGCAGCCTGCCCAGGAATGGCGCCGCCCACACTTCCTGTGCCTCCGATGATGACAGAAGCAGACAAAGAAACAAGACGCAGCAAATAGACACAGAGAACAGACAACAGGGGGAGAGGGGAATTAAATAAATAAAATCTTAAAAAATATATATGCATATATAACTCATATATCCATATGTATATATACATATGTGTATGATAAATGTAAAATATTTGTACACTCACATACATCTGTTGTTTAGAAAACAATGCTGTTAAAAGAGGTATCATCTTTTAATACCTCAGTTTTTTTATCCCAGCTTGTTCTTAAAGGGAAAGTACATCTGCCTCATTATCTAATAAAAGAAGAAGAAATGCACATGCTAGCTGTTCTTTAATCCTCCCCTGGTTAGCTGTGGCTCACTCTGGCTGCATTAGATCCTCCCAGCAGTGAACTGAGACACTTGGTCTTGCTTGATTTGGGGAGTATCAGGTCTCTAACCTAATGCCAGGTTGCCCAAGCTTGCTTTTGCATTACTTTTTTCTTCCGGATAGTAACACTAGGAAGCATTTCTACCAACAACAAAGCACAAGGTAGAAGGCAGCTGTTAAGAGAATGCAGCACAGATGCAGAGTATGTTGGAAAACCCAGTAACCCCCATTCTCAGTGACTCCAGGAACTCAGACTGGGTGAAAGCAGCTTCAGTTGAGCCTCTACAAACCCTTCATACACCTTTCATCCTATGCAAGACACCTGGTCCTTCTGGGGGAGATGAGAAGATAGTAAGCCTGGCTGTCATCCACAGCCACCCTGCTAAGGGCAACAAGACAGTCCTTAGTATTATTTTTAAGTTATTGAGAATTCCAGGGTGGCCATGCTAAAGGAACTTGTCACACAGCTGCTGAAATCCTGGTGTGCCTGTGCTCTGAGTTGCTTTACAGGAAGGGGAGGACAGAAAACCTACCAGTACAGGCCCAGGGCTTCTGCTCCTGTGCCACCACTGGCCAGAATGAGCCCGCTGTACCTGAGCTTCCTCCCATCACTGCCTTCAAGCTTGTCCACTTCTGGTGTGGGCACAGGGTGCCAAGGCCCACCGTGGCCTTTGCTTCTGCTGAAAGTGTCACCTCCAGTATGGCTCATACACTCCTAGGTTAACAAGAAGCCCAAACCACGGCCAGTGATAAAGTTTTCAGTGTTTGGTACTGTGAAAACTGGATAGCTCTTTGGGGGGAAAATAAACTTGTATCTTCTCATTTCATAGTAGACAAAAGAAAATTCTGGATGTATTTTTAAAAGTAAGTGAAAAAATAACTCTAAGAACCTTCTAATCATCAAAGCAATGGGGAAAAATCACACAAAAAATATCAATCATTTTGACTATATGTATTAGTCAACCAAAGGGGTACTGATGCAAAGTACCAGAAATTTGTTGGCATTTATAAAGGGGATTTATTTGGGGGTAGAAGCTTACAGTCACAAGGTCATAAAGTGTAAGCTACTTCCCTCGCCAAAGTCTGTTGCTACATGTTGGAGCAAGATGACTGCCGGTCTCTGTGAGAGTTCAGCCTTCCTCTTCAGGCTCTGTGGTTCCAGTTTCTGGTCTCAGCTTTAGGCTGGCAGAAGGTCTGTCTCTCTCCGTGGGCCTTGTTTCTTTCTGGGCTCAGCTGCTTTGTTTTCTCCACAAGGTCAGCTGTAGACCATCAGGCTCTCTCTCTTCCTGGGGCCTCTGCTGTGTCTCTGGAGCCATCTCTAGTCATCTGTGTTCTTCTCCTGTGTGTTTACTTCAAAGGGCTCCAACTCAAAACTCCAACTGCTTCCTTTGCCATGTCTTTTTCTTGGTGAGCCCCTGTCCACCAAAGGGGTGAAGACTCAACATCCCACTGACATGGCCCATTCAAAACCTCCATCATAATTTAATAAAGTAAAAGTGAGATCTCTGAAGTTAACACAATCTAATATGCCCAGAGGAACAGACCAGTTTGCAAACATGATCCAATATCTATTTTTGGAATTCATACACAATATCAAACTGCTGCACTACATAAAATTAATGATATTTGAATAAAATAAAATAAAATAAAACTTTAAAAAAATGTAATACACCATGGAGAGATCTCATTATCTTTAACATATGTAATTTAGGAAGCTGATGGGCTGGGTGTCACCTCTAGCTGGGAGTGTTACGTCCTCTTGAAGGAAATGTTGTAGGTAAGCCCCCAGACCAGAAGGCCCTTCAGGAATCCAAGGAAGCCCAAGCACTCCACCCACTCTGCTGGGATGGTGGGAGGTCAGTTCTCCAAAGGAGGAACTTGGTCTTCTGCCAGGGAAAGTTCTGGAATCCAGACCCTCCCCTCTGAGATTCAGAGGTACTACTCAGCCCACTTGAGGCCAGCTGACAGGAAAGAAAGATAACGTGCTCCCTATCACTCTCACGCCACCCAGTAAATTAAGGACTTAGAAGGAAACTGGGCTCCTGGTCAGATCTGTGGCTTGAGTCCATAAGGACCAGCCCACAGTGGAACACATATGTGGTGGGAGAACAGCTGCTGGGTCCAGCACAGAGACCTGGCCTCCAGACACCTGGTGGAGAGGTGGGAGGCACCCTCCTCCCTCACACCTGAAACCTAGTGCCAAAGTGGAGAGGGTGGCCAGCCTGGCTGTGCTCTGGTGGGACCTGGTGGGACCTGGTGGGACAAGCCCTGCCCAGCCCAGGGATGGGTCAGCCAGCAGGGGGCAGCTCTAACAGCAGGGGAACAGGGAAAGGGAAGATCCTCAGGGAAAAGGCTGGGCTTGTGCTTCCTCTGACCCTTCTGAGCTGAGCAAGCCCCTAGGGTTCTTATTCTGGGAGGAAGATCCTAAAGGGGAAGAATGGGCTCAAGAACAGAGCATGCAATCACCCTACACTGAATGTGTGAGCAAGTGGTACTTTATTTTTTTCCCTAAGCTGGAGAAAGCCAGCATAATAGAGTATGATATGCAACATGACAGAAAAATGCCCATTTCTTCTCCTAGTCAGGTCTAAAACACTCTTTAAAGTAAGAACGATGAGCAAGCAGCAATGTCTGCCTCCCAAGCCCTGGATTAGTTACCAGGAGCCTACCATAGCTCAGAATAGCCTTCTTTAGCACTGCTGGTAGATGTTATCTGAATCTTAGACAGGTTTTTTCCTGTGGGGATTTTGCATATTCTGAACTTTCGCAGAACAAAAACAAATTCTTCTATCACAGAAAAAATAATAATATTCATCACCAGCTAGCCTCAGTTAGTAACATGACCATCTGTTTCCAACAACTAACCAAACTGAAAAATCTGCTTTTCCTTTATTTTTTTCATCAAATTTTCTTTTCTCTTTTTTTCTGCCACTACTTTATGGGTTGAAGCAGAATGTTATTAATAAAGCTGGTCTAGATTTAGGTGCTCTCACAAAACAGAGCTTCTGGGTTTATTGGTATTTTGCTATTACAATCTCTCAAGGGATTTCCTGTTTCACACATGATGCTGCTTTTAAAACACAGAGCAAAACAATCCCCATTTACCTTTCTCTCCTGATGTCTCTCTGGCCCTTTGTGTTTTGAGTATTTTTGAATTCAGTGTTTCCTGATACTGGTTTAGCCCTTGCTGTCTACCATCAGTTTTCCCTCAGGAAATAACTGAGGTGTGAACAAAGTAGAGGGCAGCACAGAAAGAGGGCTGCCGAGGTCGGTGGGGCTGGGGGTGGGAAATGGATGTGACTGCGGAGGAGACCTCGCTCCTTGGGGTGGAGCGGTGGCTGAGAAAGGGCACTTGGCAGGAGAAGCATGGGCTTTCCAACAGTGGGAAGGGGAGCCAGAGACACAACCCACAGGGCTCTTCAGGGTCTGCTGAGTGGTAAATGGCACCAAGAGCCCATTCTCCTCCACTCCTGGCCACACAGAGGAGTAACCATCCCTGCTCCTCTTCTAGGTGCTTCCATGTGACCAAGGAGTTACGTGCAACTCTTCAGTCAGAAGCATGTAAGCACTCATGGCCAGGGGCTCCTGAGCTTCACACTGAAAGGACAGCAGGCTGTGCAGTGGCCCTCCCTCCACCTGGGCTGCTGAGACTGGATGGAGTAGAGCCTCCCTGCCACACACACACACACACACACCCCTTGGCATGGGAATTCTATCTTTACATTAAGCCACTGTCTCAGTTTGCCTGGGCTGCTATGCCCCCACATTGAAGCTTCTATCATGTGCATCTCCTACAGTGACCAGATCAGGGAGGAAAGACTTTTGGCCTGTGGGCACTGACCATCACTAGCCAAAGCCAATAACAGTAATGAGCTCCACCGACCCAGGGATCACTGTGACCCACTGTATGCACACTAATGACATTCATTCTCATAAGTGCTCCATGAGGTTGGTTCCATTTGATCTGTCCTAGAACAGCAAAGTGAGATGGAGAGGCTGTGACTTGTGAAGTCCCCACAGCTAGTCAACATGGAGCTGACACTTCCACCCAGGACTCCTCAGCCTGGGCTGCTAATCACCACTGACTACTGTTAACTGTGCTCCTTGGAAATGACTTAGGAAGTAATTTGATCAGATTCAGTAGGGCCTGAAATTACCTGCAGTGAATTTTGGGGCAGTTCAGTCCTTCAGCAAACCTGTCCTACAGAACTCACTCTCTTTATGTCCATGATCCCAAGGTCAGAGGAATTGCTCCTGGAGCGCTGGAGCTGATCAGGTACCAGTGCCCATAATCCAATAACATGGCATGAACAGTGGTAGCTCACCCACAAAATGGACTTTGAAATGCCTTTTGCTATTCTTGTTGCTTTTAAGGCTCTTTTCTTTAGATTTTAATTAATATTTATTTTGGTAGCATCATTTCCTTTTGTCATACCCAAAGCCTCAGGACTTGAATTTGCCTGTGACCCCAGCTAATCGTCTGCCCTGAAATGCTTTAAACACATAAAATCCCATTTGAAGGAATGTGTTCTAAAGACACTTCCCATTTTCCAGGAGGCTGTAAGGCATTGGAGCAGGAGTCATGGAGGGCTAGGTGGAACTCTCCTGCCCTGTGGGCTCTGTCACAATCACTCAGCCGGACATCCTAGACTGGACAATAGGGAAATCAATGGGTGTGATTGTGTTCTTTAAAAACTTTATCAAAACAGGCAAGGGGCCAGATTTGGCCCACAGGCCTTAGTGTGCCCACCCTGTCCTATAGAGAGGTGTGCTTATGGCTCCTTCCTGATTTCCCTCCAAGAGACAGAGCCCGGGTCACTTCCTACCTCAGGGCCCCTCTCTGGCCCTTGTTCAGTCAGCCCTGGAAGGTGAGGCGACTTATCAGACCACCAAATTCAGGAAGGAGAAACTGTCTTCAGGCTCATTCTGCCCTTCTCCGTCTTGGGCCTGGCCCGTAGTGGGCAGGGGTTCTGCTCTGCTTTTCTACCACATTCGAGCTTTAGAAGCCACAAGCCCCACTGTGCAGTCCTCAGCGGTACATCAGTGACACCCCATTGAGGAGCAGTCTACAGTCCACCTTAGGGTGCTATGGAAAGGGACTCCTCAAAGGTACAAACGGTGTAGTGTAAGCTGTCTTTGTTATTCCAAAAATCCAGGCGAACTTTATATTCTCTCAATAAAGTGACATAGAACAACTTCATACACCAAGATCCTGGCTTTTTGGCTATTTTCTCACGAAGGCCATCAACTCACTGGCAGTATCATAGGTACTGTATACTTAAAATGTAAAGCTCACTTAATAAGTGAAACTATTTACAGTTGTTTAAAACCTATCACTCACAGGAAAAAAAAAAACATATGAGGTGTGTGTTGCAGAAGGTTGGGACCCCTTCCGTTCCACCCCACTCCTGTTTTAATGGCCAGCAGAGACAGGTACAGTGTCAAGAGACCTTCCTTCCTCCCTTCCTCCAGCCCTTCCTCATGCTCGAGGTCAGATAGAGGGGGCCTCAGATTCAAAAGACGACCCAGGGGCAGGCTGAGGGCCATGTTACTTCAACTGGAAACTCTGCTTCTGTGTGTGAAGTGAAGCTCGTGAGAGTCAGAGGTCTCCCACCAGTACTCCAGCGAGAGCTGACCTGAGCTGGGGACTTACTTGCACACCACTGATTGTGGGTGGCGAGGAGGAGAGGAAGGAGGCATTTTGTGGGGTTATTTTATACACCATTAACTTCCTTTCCAAGTGGATCTGTATTTTGTGCTATGAGTTGAACTGTGTCCCCCAAAAAGATACCTTGAAGTCCTAATCCTGGGTACCTGAGAACTTTTTGCAAAAGCATTATTGTGAATGGAATCATTTAAATTGAATGAGGCGGACTGCAGTGGGTGGGCCCTTAGTCCAGTACAGCTGGTGTCTTTAGAAGGGGGATGTGGGCACTGACAGATAAGAGGGGAGGGCGCCATGGGAAGAGAGACAGAGCAGGCCCCAGGGCGACTGAGGAGGCCCTGAAACCCACGGCTTGCTGGCCACGCGCAAGGAGCAGAGCAGCCAGGATGGACCCACCAGCAATGGCCCACGCACCTGTGGCTTCAGCCTGCAGGGCTGAGAGCCCGGTTTCTGGTGTTTTTAGCCACCCAGTTGTGGCACTTGTGACAGCAGCCTGAAGAGTGAGGTGCCCCTATTCTGGCCGTCCCATCCCACCCGGAGGGCTGAGGGATGGCCCAGGTGCCCAGCGGTCCGCCAGGCTTAGGGACCCCAACCAAGGCTCTTATCTAATCAGATGCCCCCGGGCGCCCTGGGGACTACAGAAAGAATGTTGAAAAGAAAGGAATGGGTGACCTGGACAACTCTTAACACGCTTCTCTTCCTCCCTTCCGCCCTCTCTTAGGGGCTTCGGCTGCTCAGACCCCCCGAGCTCTTCCCACCACGCACACCTTCCCAGAGCGGCGGTGCCAGACGGTGCAGACCTAATCCTGGTTCTCCTTGGTGGATGGGAAGGCGGCCCGAGGGTCCCCGGGGCCCAGGACCGCCATCGGTCTGGCTTCTTCCTCACGGCCTGGGGACCACCACGCAGACCACTCAGGGGGCCGCGGCCACAGGCTGCACAGCCTCGGCGCACCCTTTCCAGACTGTGCACCCCCGGGTAGTCTCGAGGCCCCTCCAGCTCCGGAGGGTGGGTGTCACTGTGTCTCGCAGTACTAGAAGCTCTGCTCTCCCGGGTCCAGGCGCCCTTCCCACCGACTCCGCCGAGGAGCCCCTGCCCCCTCCACCCCTGGAGCCCCATCGAGTCCTCCTCCCCGGGGAGCATTCCCTTCTTCCCCCCCACCCACTCGACCTTCCCGGTAGCCCTTTCCCAGTGTGCTGTCCTGCTCCCACCCCCAGAAGCATCCCACAGGCTGCCTGGGCCCCGCCCCCACGCCCTGCCGGGTCCTCAGACCCCTTCCACGCGGTGCAGCTGGATCTCCAGTCCCTGTTATGAGTGGCACAGTTCCCCCCCCCCGCAACCCTCCCGGCTGTGAAGCCCGCCGCAGCCCCACCCCAGTCCCTAAACCTCTCTCCCCGCTTGACCACTGCCCCAGCCCCGCCCCCAGCCCCTACCCTCGCCCCGCCCCAGCCCCAGCCCTGCCCCTCCCCAGCCCCTGGCCTCTCTCCCTTCTTGCAGCCCCGCCCCCAGCCCCTAACCTCTCTCCCCGCTTGCAGCCCCACTCCCAGGCCCACCTTCAGGCTCTAATTTCTCTCCCCGCTTGCAGCCCGCCCCAGCCACGCCCCTACCCCGCCCCAGCCCCTAACCTCGCCCCTCGCTTGTAGCCCCGCCCCGCCCCCAAAGTCTCCCCTCGCTTGCAGCCCCGCTCCAGCCCCGCCCCGGCCCCGCCCCTCCCCCGGGGCCGCCGCGCGCGCCTCCCCCGGGCCTGGCGGGAGTAGTAGCTGTGCTACTTGGGGTTCAGGCGCCGCGGTGGGACGTAGCTGAAGGCGGACAGCGCCGAGATGGGCGGCAGCCGGGGCTTGCCCCGCGGCGTGGCGGCGGTGATCTCCTCCTCGTCCTCCAGGCCGCCCTCTTCCAGCTTCTCGGCCGAGGTCCTGTCGTCCCACCCGGCCAGGGAACTCGAACGAGTCCTCCTGCGCGGCTGCCCGGCGCCGCGTACGGCGGTTGCCAGGCAACCACGGCCTCGCATTACAAAACTGGGCGGAGGGAGCAGGGCCGGGGAGCAGGGCGGGGGGCGCAGAGCGGGGGGTTGCGCAGTGCAGGGGGCGTGGGGGCGCGGGGAGCAGGGCGGAGGGTGCAGGGCGGGGACTGAGGGGCGGCCAGAGAAGCCGGACTCGGGATGGGGCCGCGCCCTCCCGTCTCCCTTCGGGTCCCTGGAGCGCCCACTTGGGACGCGAGGAGCCCCGTCTGCTGGGCAGGTGCAGCACCCCCGGCGCACCCCCGCCTGCTTGCCCTTGCCCTTGCCCTCGCGGAGGGGCCCAAGCAGGGAAGTACAGGCCGCCCGCGCGGGGCCTCTGAAACCCTCCAGGAGCCGCGGACCAGAAGTGGAAGACGCAGGAGGAATTCACCGCCATCGTGTATTAACCCAGCGTGTCCGCAGCAGCGTCGGTCAACATGCAGCGAGCCGTATTTCAGGGCCTCAGTCACCACCGGTGCGGGTGTTCAGCAGCACGAATCGAATCGAACCACGTGGAATCTGGCAAAACTGAGCTGTTCCAGAGCGCTCGCCTGTTTCTTGAGCCAAATGCTGGTTCAAGAGGTGTGTTCCGTTTGTTGAAAGTTAACTCAACTTGAAAGCCTGAGATATGTGTGTGTGTATCAATAAAATGAAAAGGGGAACAAAACAGGCTCGGGAATACTTTAACCAGGGCGGCTTTAGGAAGGTTGGCCTGAAACACAAACGATAATGAGGAGCCGGACTTGTGAAATCCGGGGGACCGTGGGTCGTTCCAGGCAGAGAGAAGAGCATCTGTGGTGGCCCTGAGGCCGAGCCCATTGATGTGCGGGCGGCGGAAAGGGAGGACGAGCTTCCAGAAGGAAAAGCCAGTAGGGACTGCAGGTGACAGGCAGGCAGGGGAGAGGCGGTCTCAGGTAATGACCAAGGAGCACCCCTCTTCGGAGGCTTCTTGCCTTCAGGTCCTTAATGCAGGCTCGTGTCGTAGGACGCCCCCTCAGTCCAGGCACCTCTCTGCTGAAGTGGCCTTGGGGGTCCAGAGGTCCCTTGGGCAGGATTTCAGACAGCACTGTGCAGTACCAGGTGTCTCTCACGTGGCCACATGATTTCTTGGAGAACCGCCCATGCTTTGATTGCCCTCCTCACCCATCTTTCTGCTCCAGTCAGAGCAGACGTGTCCCTCATGTGTTGGCCAGAGCGAGGTACCAGCCTCCCATGCTCCCATACTCCCGGGGACTCATCAACCTCAGGGACCACTTGGAGACGTTGTCCCTGGAGCTTAGAGACATAGATCCACGTCTCCTACTCATGTGGTGAAGGAGAAGAGTCTCTCATCCTTCCCCCGTGGGCAGAGGCCCTCATGAAAGCACCAGCAAATGTTTTGTTTTCTCTAGGAAAAAAAAATCTTTTATAATCTCCAGCTACCTCTCCAAACTCTCTTATCGACAGGACAGGGGGATCACTAAGGGCCACGGATTAACTTGCATAGGTGATCGGGTATCATATATGGGAATCTGGAAGTAAATGGCACCAATTATCTGGAGAATTCAGAACGAATTTGAGACAAATCATTTCGTTGTAAAAAAAATTTAATGCGCTATCTTGATGTGACACTGTAGCTTCAGTTTCAGGTGGCATTTTGTTCTGCACTTGGCTGGCAGCTCTGGGGGGCACAGTACATCTCTGTCATCACTGATGGCTCGTCTGACCTACAGTAGGTACTCAGCTAATATTGATGCTAGTACAAACTCCACTGCTGTGGCTGGGGCTTCCACTGAAAGCTGTGGCTGATATGAGGGCAGGGTTCACGAGGTTCCTTAGTCAGCCAAAGGGGTGCTGATGCAAAATAATGGGAATTGGTTGGTTTTTATGAAGGGTATTTATTTGGGGTGGGTCAGATACCAGACCATAAGCATAAGTTATTTCCCTCACCAAAGTCTATTTCCATGTGTTGGAACAAGATGACTGCTGACGGCTGTGAGGGTTCAGGCTTCCTGGGTTCCTCCCTTCCAGGGTCTTGCTTCTTTGGGTTCAAGGTTCTTTTCTTCCCAGGGCTTGCTTCTTCTTGGGGCTGTCTTCTTTTTCCTCTGTGAGATTACTTCCTGGGGCTCCACCTTAAGGCTTCAGCATCATACTACAACATCAAAAACCCTCAACTCTGTCCTTTGCCATGCCTTTTATCTGTGAGTCCCCTTGGTGGGTGGGGACTCAACACCCTAATGACATGGCCCATTCAAAGCCTGATCATAACTTAATCATGCCCAGGTACAGACCAGATTACAAACATAATCCAATGTCTATTTTTGGAATTCATAACCATATCAAACTGCTACAGAAGGTAAGTCCAGGGAGCAGGAGTGAGGGCCTGGGGGGACACTGTCAAGGTCCCATGGAGGAACTGAAGCTTGATGCTGATCAGAGCTTTCCGAGGAGTGGAGAAAATGTCTCTCAGAATTTTCCACCAGAGGATCAACTTGGAGGAGCATTTAGCTCCCACTCCCATTCCCCCTTGGCTGAGGTTTGTCCTTGGGTGGTTCATGCACACCGCTGCAGAGTGCTGTGCAGGCTCCCTTTGGGCATCCCTTCAGGCATCAGAGAAGTCCTGGGAAAGAGAATGAAAGATACAAACATCTACTGGCAACAAGTTATTTTCAAGAGCCTCACTGAGGGGGCTGAATCCCATGGGAGACCAAGAGAATGCAGGCAGGGCATCGAGAGAGAAGCAAAAGGTAAGGCAAACTTCACTAGTTTCAATTAGGAAGAGGTTTTAGTTTCTCTTTTGTTCAAAAATCTCTTCCTACATGATCCTATCAAGCATTCCAGGTGCATGAGTGGAATGTGAGGTCAAAGAACCTAATCTGATTACATTCCCCAGGTCTGCAATGTCTACTTGCAAAGTTCTATGGCAAGGGAAGGCAAAGATAAAAGAAGACTGAAAAATCCCACTCTTGAAGAAGGAAAATTAATAGTACAAGGGTGCAAACCAGGCATGGCTTAAGTGTGCAGCAGGTAAGTCTCTTTATCAAATGACATCAGTGGTATGAGATGTGTACCTTCTAGTCCCATCCAGCATCATGGCAACTGCCTCATGCTGGTGCTTAGAGCTCCACTTGGGGTCTCACTGGGCACTGCTCTGGCACAGACCAGACACGAATATGGCACCCCTATGCTGATGGCTCAGAAGAGAACAAATGCCATAGAGGGGTGGCTACCAGCTGAAGGAACTTGGGGTGCTCTGCAGGATCTTGAGAGATGCATATCCACATTGCAGCTGGAATCCAGTACCTTGGCTCCTGACAACTGGACAGAATATAAGCTTGGAGAGACTCATGGATATGATTTGTTTTCTTGAGAAAAAGAGAAACCAAACAAGATGGTATTCATGTCACCTTAGCTGTGGCTTCAGCTCATCTTGATGGCACACTAGAGATGTTTATCGTGAGTTCTCATGAACTCACGGGCTTCCTTTGAGTTCCAACCACCTAGTTTTATTATAAAACTGAGCTGTAGTAAGGGAAAGTGACTTGGTTCAGGTACCACGGTACTCCTGCTGAAAGGTGTACCAAATACCTATGGAGGGTATTTTAGTTTGCTAAAAGCTGCTGGAAGTAATACATTAGAAATGGGGTGGCTTTTACAATGGGATTTATTAGGCTTGAAGCTTACAGTTGCAAGGCTGGAAAAAATGACCAAATCAAGGCATCAGATGAAGGTTTCTCCCCAAAGCTTGGCTCCTGGCAATCCTGGACTCCTGCCACATGGAATGACAGCTCTTCCAGACTCTGCTTTCTCTTGCTGGCTCATTTTCTCCCTGAGCTCAGCTGTGGGTGATCAAGCACATGGCAGGGCATGATGGTGGCATTGGCTGGCCTCTCCCCTCTCCTCTGGACCTCCTTGCCAGTTCTGCTTTGGGCTGTTCCATCTGTGGCTTTTCTCTCACACACGTTCATTAACTTCAACTTCTGAAGGCCATTCTCTGTCTCTGAAGCTCTTTTCTGTGTCTGAGGATTCCTCTGTTTATAAAGGGTGCCAGTAAGAGGATTAAGAACCACCCTGGGCTATGCCCTACTGGAGCAATCTAACCAAATGGTTCTTAATGGATCTAATCTAATCAAAGGTTCAAAACAGGTTCAATTTAAGAACATAATTTTCTCATGGCCCACAAAAGACTCAAACCAACACAGGGCCCCAATCTCAGTGAAAGAGATTTCTTCTTGGGACTCTTGGGCCTTTCACTCACTGAGACAGGGCATCAGCAGTACAACATGTTAACCATTGACTCCCCACAGCTGAGAAGAATAGCAACATCCACACTTTCTTCACTCCACCTTGGAAACCTTTTTTCACTGAGGTGGAGAGAAGGGGGAAATAGCCTGTGAATACATTAAAACAGCACACTTGTAAAAGAAAGTCTTTTGTTGAAAATGCAGAGCTTATTAGGAATGCAACGGATTGCAGCACACCAAATATAAAAAAATGTATGAGTTCATAAACATTCTAAAACTAAACAAACTGGTTCACCAACTCTTCTATAAAAAAAGCATTTATTTTGCTTTTTCTGTATAAACCTTATTTCAGAGTAAACAAAGAGCTAATGGGAGAGATTTCTTCTTTGTATGAAAATATGAGTTAATGTAGAAGGAGTGATAGCATTAGGATTTTTTATTTGTAACTCCTAATAAAAAAAATAGATCAACACAACAATCACAACATTAGAACAGATACTAAAACCATTAAGTGACAGTGGGTGGGTGTGATGGTCAAGTTAATGTGTTAACTTGTTTAGGTTATGGTGTCCAGTTGTGTGGTCAAGTGTAGGTGGTCCCCGAAGTAATATGTGGGCTCAAGCCACATTGCTAGGGAGGATCAATGTGCTCAGAGAGGTGAGGGTGTGGCCAACCGTGTCTCTACCTGCAAGGAAGCAGAAAGGAGCTGATGTCCTGATAGGAAGGAACTCTAAGAAAATCCTCCTCAAAGAACTTCATGCCTGATAGCCCCTGCTCTGAGAACAATGACCTAGTTAACTGCTTTAAATAGAGCTGTGGTGCCAGCTCCGGGCCTTGACTTTGCCATCAGCTAGTCCTGGCCCACCTGGTCCCCTCTAAACTTGTCTTTGCATGTCTTTCTTAAGCTCCTGTTGCCTTCCCTCAGCTTCTCTGTTTACCCGTGCATGTCGCGGGAGTCAGGCAATAACTGGCCTGGTTATTAGCATGACAGAATTTTGTAGCTGAGTTTGCAGCTACAGCCAGTTGATTACATCAGCAGTTGATTGTATCTACAACCAACAAAGGTGATTGCTCTCAGCAATGTGGGGATTCTCCTCATGCAATCAGCTAGAGACCTTAAAAGCAAAAAAAAAAAAAAAAAAAAAAAAAAAATTCAGAAACCAGAAAGAATTTCTGCCCCTACTTCCATCAGCTTCCCCAGGGAATATGGAGTTATCAGCCTTCACAATCACCTATATCAGAGTTTCCAGCTTTCAACACAATTTTTTATATTTTAGAATATCAGCTTGTATGGGTGACAGGGGTATTTGCTTCTTAATCATTCTGAATAAAATAAATATTCCTAAAAGCCCTGCTTTAGGGCCTTCAATTTTCTTTTTCTCTTCAATGCCATTATACTGGTTTATGCTCCTTTTCTCCACCCATTTGGAATACCCTTTGTATTCTCTGGCTCACCCTGTTCTCAGATCCTAGTCCTTACCCATATATGGCTCCTCACAAAGCCTTCTTTCTTAAGGATTTCTGATTTTCTAGTTGTTGTTGACCTTGAGCCCTTCCTTGCATTTCAATTGGACATATTTATAAATACTGCCACACACAAGATGGCCCATGCCTGCCCTCCATCTCACTGCTGTCTCCTTCTTTTGTGCAAGTGCCACTTTACTTATTGATTATTTAATCTTTCTTCCATCCAGGGTCTCTTACTTATATTTTTTCAGGTTGTTTCAGGATTTGACCTGTAATAGCAAGTTCTGAATTGGCAGCAGCTCTGGACTTAGGAACTATTCACACAGATTTCAACAATGATAACTATTTACCAAGTGTAATGCCACCCAGTAGGCTGGAGGAAAATTCAGAACATCAGATATCTAAAGAAACCACAGGCTCAGTCAAATTATTGTGGTGTACGGAAAATAGAGATAAACTTGTGTTCATGATTAAAGCCTATTTATTAGTTGCTTATTTGTTTTACAGCTATCATTAGATGATAATTGAACTTACCAATAAATGACAATCATATTTTATGGAGAATTATATGCGTCCCTTGTGCTGTTTTCAAAAGATTTACATTTAGGTTTCATTTCTGTCAGTTTCCTACACAGTCCATCTCCCAATCTGCTTATTTTCATTTATTTTACTTTAAAATAGGGAAGAGACATAAATTGACCACAGGAAAGGTACCGATTTTTTTCTCTGCTCAAGACCAAAATTGTTTACTAATACACCCTTTTTTTTTTAATGGGAAAAAAAAAAGAAAAAGAGAAATAGTAGGAAAAAAAATCATTTCTTCTCTGATTTCTAACAGTTGCCCAGTGACATTCTCTATTTATTAAACAGTGACAGATAATTGAATTGAACAGACTTCCTTTAGTCCTGTCCTCTGCCTTTATGCCATCGACTCTATCTAATCTTTTCTAGCAGGCACCCAGGCTTTGTCCACATCACATCAGAAGACACAGTGTTTCAATGTCATTCTTTATGTTCTCTCCATGGATCTTCTTCCAATGTGGTCCCTGACTTCAGTTTGGGAGGAGACAGAGGTTGCCTCCTCCCAAACCAGAAATGTGTCTGGAGAATTTGAGATGGCAGATTATTCTTTGTGACTATTTAAACAAATATTGTCTTTTTCTGATTTTGACTATAAATAACAGCAAATATTTATTGGGCCCTTTTGAAGTTCCAAGACACGGGGGCCAAGGAGTTTGCAATTGTGTGCTCATGTAATCTTCATAACAAACTGAAGAACGAGAGATGGCATAAACTACTACTTAACCCTCGCTATAGATTCTCCCCTTTATCCTTTAATAATAGTAGGAACTTAGGTGTAGTTGGACACAGGATATCCATCTACCTAAAAACTACATTTCCTAGATTCCCTTGCAGCTAGGGTGGCCAGAAGGTTAAATTATCTTTGGCAAATGGGTGGAAGTGATACGTGAAGATTCCAGGCCATAGCTTAGAAGATGTTCAAATAAAAGCTTGAGCAAATTTTGGTTGGATCTCAGAGTTTTAGTGAATCAATTCATGAAATAGGGAAACAAAGAGAGAAATTGATTTTTACAGGTAGAATAAACAAGTACATTGGGAGATAAATTTTATTGGTTAGCTCTGACTATGTTTCCAAAAATGGTTTGTGCAAGTGTTGCTTGGGATGGATGAAGTTAGTTGTTGATAACTAATTGGCTGTATGTAAATTTGGTTTTCTGGGTGAGTCAGGCATTTATAGGAAATAGAGATTGGCTTAGGTTTTTGGTCTTGCTGATGTGGGGCTTAGCATGGGTGCCTCCACGATGGGCTTCTTAGGTTTTATTTATCAAAAGAAAGTAATGTCTTTCCTTTTTTCTCTTGCTGACTAACAACCCCCCTAAAACTTAGTGGGGTAAAACAACAACCATTTATTTTTACTCAGTTCTGCAGCTGACAATTTGGGCCAGTCATTGAACTTTAACAGATGCGGTAATCTGGCAGCTACTTGGGGGGCTGACTGTGAGCTGGAGCCATAGGAGCAGTGGGGCTCCACATTTTTTTTCATCCGGTGGACTAGTCTCTGCTTGTTTATGCAGTGGCTAGCAGGTTCCAGGTGAGCAAGCAGGAGAGTTCAAGACCTCATGAGACTGTGATTCTCACAGTCATTTTTGCTGCATTTTATTAGTTAAAGCAAATCACAAGACTGCACATATTCAAGGGGTGGGAAAATTGACTACTTTCTAGGAATTGCTGCAAGTCATGTTGTAAAGGGACATAGATACAGGGAAGGGTGGAGAACAATGACAATTTTTGTGGTCTACCTCACTTCCTTTTCATTTATTCATTTTCCCACTGGCAAATATGTAAACATGAAACTAGAGCTTAGGCAGCATTCTTTGGACCAAAACATGGAAGTTATATATTGAAAATGGCAAAGCAACATGATAGAACGAGCCCTGTCCCTGGTACCCTAGAGGTGCTATTTCAATCCTAGACTGCTTATGAGCAGAGTTATTATCTGAGAGAAAAATAAACTTCTATCTTATTTAATTCAGTATCATTTTATTGTTTTTGCTATAGCAGTTGAACCATATACCGATTTTACACATGATAAATTTGAGCCATAGAAAAGACAAAGTAACTTGCCCAAAGCCATCCAGCAGGTAAGTAGCAGTGGCTCCATTTGAACCCAGGACCTAGCTGATTCCAGAGCCCATGTGCTTAGCACTGTACTGCATTTGTATATTGCCACAGTATTTACTTCTCTTATCTACAAGAAATAAAATTTGAAAGGTCTGTTTTTCATCTTCAGAAGGAATTTATGACTTCTATTGAATGGGTACACCAAATTTAAGGTCTCAATCATTTGTAATTCAAAACATGTTTGACCTGTATAATTTAAAGATATATACACACTACATCCTTTATTTTTTAATCATTTTTTTCCTTTTTTTAAAAGATATATAGATCACACAAAATGGTACATTAAATATATAAGAGGCTCCCATAGACCCTGCACACATATCCTTTAAGCATGTACATATTGGTGTTTTGACCAGTCAGCTTTTAGGACTTTTTATGATATTATTAATGTCAAACATAAATGGTTAACCAATCAAAACAGAAAATATACAAAAGAGCAAAACATACCAGATACTCTTATAATCTATATGTCAGTCTGAGTGTGATAAGAAAGAGGCTCTGTATTTGTCTACTCTTGGGATAGAAATACCAAAATAAGTAGAAAATGGCATAAATATAGCATTCAACCTTAGGCATTGTGTGGGTATGTCCATAGTTACAGACAACTTAAATATGTGGACATTAAGTCATCCCTGGTTTCTATCTGTAACAGCACATTCTCTTAAGCTAATTAAGTTTGAGATGACATCATTTGTTGGACTTCTCTAGAGATATGTTGAAATTGGGAATGAGTGCTGACTCTTTGTTGAAGCTCAATTTTTGTCTGTGCCACAGGTAAAGGATATTGGTGATCCAGAGAAACTGTTTACCAGTACCAGTACTTTGCTTTCTTATATCTTGGGCCATTGTATTATTCCTTTCATTTCCAGTCCTTTCTAAACACCTAAAACTAGAAATTTCTATGTTCGAGTGAAGGTTTTTCTACATCAAGTTATTGGGTGTGGGAGCAAGTCTCAATACTGTCCACGTAGGAAGCTGAGACTCTTCTACAATTTCTTTCAATCCTTTTTGTACATGATGAGCTGGAATAACCTCACTGAACTGGATTATCCTTCCATGGTACGATTCACTGTATACCATAATATTTTAGCACAGCTTGAGTGATTTTTAATGCCAAAAACATCAGCAAGAAATACGAATGTTACAAAATATTGAAACAATATAATAAAAAAGCCCAGGATCATAAACACTTTACTTTACAAGGTCTCAGAGGTCAAGAAACCAATACTATGGAAAATTAAAATGCTCTGTGTGAGAGCCTTTCAGGGGAAAAGACACACAGACATGCTCAGCGGTTTACTATCAAGATGCAGAAAACTGTTCTCTGAATATGTTTTAGGCTGATTAACAAAGGAAAAAGTAACTTTTCTGGGAGTAAAAATTTATGAAGTTATTCATCTGCATGTTTCTCTATTTGGTTTTAATTACAATCTAATTAAAGGAGAATTACAGCCCGTGATAGAGAGATGACTTTTATATAAATTATGTCCTGAATCACACAAAGGAAAATGGCTTGCAGATAGAAGTGAGCTGAGGATTTGGATTTGGGCAGTTACAGTATCAAAAACCATTGACTAAGAACAGAGGCTTTGAATCTAGGAAACTTCCTTTCAGCCAAGGGCTTTTTCAGCGACCCTGCCATAGGGATATATAAGATCAATCAGAAGAAAGAAAGAAAAAATGTTGTAATATCTGTACACAGAGCTATGAAAAGCTGGTCCTCATGCATTCTGTGGTACTCAGGTGTGTGCTGGCTCCTAATTGACTGTCCACTAAAGGTTAAATCTTCCTAGCCAGTTTTCCTGGGTGAAGTGTCAGCTTCAGCTGAAATCAGTGAATCCATGGAAAAATAACCCACCCTGATATGTCTAATAAGAATATGTTGGAGTCGGGCAAGATCCTGCCCCAGTGAACTCTTTTGGGAACCCACAGAGCAGGAGGCTTCAGGGCAATTGTCTGGAGAGAGCTGGACAAAGAGATAAACTGTTCAAGGAAAAAGCATGAGTTTCTTGCCCTTGAGGTTGGAAACTGTAGGACAGCGAAGCCCTACCTCAAGGCAAAAAGCCAGGGAGAGCCCTACCCAGCTGGAGGAAGAGTTCTCTGAATGTGGGAGGGTTCTGGTGGAGGGTGGAGAGGAGTTTTCTTTCTGTAGATTTGGTTGCCTGGACCCCCTTCAGCCTTTGAGGAGCATACCAGCTGACTTGAGGTGGCACCAGGAGGAGGAGAGAGGCAAAGCTGCTGAGGCACCTAACTGCCCAGGGATAGGGAAACTTGGCCTGCGAAAAGGTAATCAGGCAATTGACTAGTCCTGTGTTGAAAACTAAAAATTTCAACTCCCCTAAGGGAGGCGGGCAGTAGGAAGTGCTTAATAAGCTTCCAATAGTCTAGTTAGGGTCCCCTGGGAGGAGGAGGTGGTCCGGAAGAGGGTTGGCAGTCATTTCTTTCTGCATTGAATTAAGTCATCAAGGTCCCATTTGAATTTTAAAAGGGAACTCAACCTGACCTGGAGAAGTGAGGGGGGAAATGCTCACACAGGCTATTACACCCGGCTGCCCCGGGAGAGAAAGCAGTAAGAATAAAGAGGAGGCAGGCACAGACTCCCAATCAGCAGGAATTCACCAACTACAAAGAGTCAAATATGCCCAAGGGAAAGTGAATTGATAGCTTTCTGAAGAGCTAACTGACCCAATGATAAAGTTTAGCTCAGTGGAGGAGATTCCACCTTGAATATACAAGGTCCCTAGTTTGAATCCTGTCTCCTCTTAGAGTAGTGATCCCCTGGGATATCAAACATCCAGCTGATATATTAGGACAGGGAAAACATAGATATTATTTTTATGTTAACTTCTCTTGGGTCTCTTATTTTTCCTAAGAAAAGGTTACATTTGTTTAAAAATTTAACTTAGTTTACTCACTAAAATATGCTTCAAAATCTGCAGAGGGAAGGCTGCAGTGTAATGGATTGATGAACACTGGCAGCCTGAGAAGCTCCACAGGGGCCTAAGTGAGAAGACAGTTCTTCCTTAGCTTTTGTTTGACTGCTTGCTTGTGGTTTTGTTTGTTTGTTTGTTTGTTTGTATTGCTTCCTTTTTTTCCCTCTTTGTTCCTCTCCCTCCCCCCCCATTTTTCTTTTTCTTTTCAATTAGGTGCTGCTGACTTGTTTCTTGTTTCCTCTTCTGTGATTCCCCCTTTTCTCTGTATACTGATTTTGTCTATGAATGCTATCTCTTTTCCTTCCTTCATATTACTATCTTTGACTCTCTGTGTTGTTCCTACATTCCACCTCTTTGTTTAGCCCTCATTTTTTTCTGGTTTTTCTTTCTATTTCATCTATTCTGTTATCTTTCTTTTATCAACTTTTTCCTTTTCATCCTCTGTTTTCTCTTTCCCTCTCTCCTCATCATTCTGGCCTTTTAATTCATTATATATATTTTTCTCTATTCAGTTTCCCATTTCATTGTAGGTACTCCATGTTTTTATTCCTATTACTCTATCCTACTTATGTAAGTTACATATTAATTCCCTAGCCTTACGTGATTCCTCTTCTAACTCTGACTATTATTATAACCATTATCACTTTTCTTTTCTAACATCTTTTGCTTTCTCAGGCCCTAATCTTTTTCCTTCAAGGGAACATAGAAAACAGCAAGGAAATAAAACAAAAACAAAGTGTCAAAGAGAAAACATAAACACACACAAAACAGCAGCTAAATAAAATCCTAAAGTAGAGAGAGCAAGTAATCAACTGACTAAAACCATCAAGATAAAAAGATGGCCAGACAGCAACAAAAAATTACAAACCATATCAAGAAACAGGAAGACATGACCCAGTCCAATGAACAAACTAAAAACCAGGGAGAGATTCAAAACTTGGAACAATGAATCAAAGCTTTTCAAACAAATCTCATGGTCCAACTTAATGAAGTGAATGAAGAGATTAGGGATATTAAGACACCAGGAGAACATACTGAGAAAATTGTAAACATACAGAAAAAAATAACTGATATGATGTTGATGAGTGTCACAATCCAAGAAATCAAAAATACACTGGAAGCACACAAGAGCAGATTTGAACAGGAAGAGGAAAGAATTAGCTATGTGGAAGGCAGTACATCTGAAATCAAGCAGATAGTAGAACAGATAGATGAAAGATAGAAAAAAGTCCAGCAGAGAATTAAGGATTCGAATGATAACACAAAATGCACAAATATATGCATTATAGGCATCCCAGAGGGAGAAGAGAAGGGAAATGGAACAGAAAGATTGCTGGAGGAAAAAATGGCTGAAAACGCCTCAACCCTGTTGAGGGAGATAGATGTACATGCCCAGAAAGTGCAGCACACTACAAACAGTATACATTTCAACAGGCCTACTCCAAGACATACATGTGTGAAACTCTTCAAGCTCAAGACAAAGAGAAAATAATGAAGGCAGCAAGGGCAAAAAGAACCATCACATAAAAGGGAAACTCAATAAGATCAGTGCTGATTTCTCATCTGAAACCATGGAGGCAAGAAAGCAATGGTATGACATAGTTAAGATACTAAAAGAAAAAACATTCAGCCAAGAATTCTTTATCCAGTAAAACTGGAATTCAAAAATGATGGAAATCAAAATATTCACAGATAAACAGAAATTAAGAGAGTATGTCACTAAGAAACCTGCCCTTCAAGATATACTACAGAGAGTTCTCTAGGCTGAAAGGAAAAAAAACAGGAGAGAGAGTTTGGAGGAGTGTAAGAACAACTACAGAGACAAAAAGAGAAATAAAACATATGTGACATACATGAACTAAACCCAAAGAAAATATGGCTAATGTAAGTAATTCCTTGAGAATAATAACACTGAATGTTAATGGATTAAAATCACCAGTCAAGAGACACAGATTGGCAGAGTGGCTAAGGAAATATGACCCACCTATATGCTGTCTAAAAGAAACCCACCTGAGACCCAGGGATTAAAGGAGGCTGAAAGTGAAAGACTGGAAAACAATCTCACAAGCAAACAATAACCAAAAAAAGGTGGGAGTAGCTATATTAATACTGGGTAAAATAGACTTTAAATGCAAAAGTATTGTAAGATATAAAGATGGACACTATATATTAGTAAAAGGGGTGATCTTTCAAGATGAAAGAACAATTATAAACATTTATGCACCTAATCAGGGTGCCTCAAAATATATGAGGCAAAGACTGGAAAAACTAAGGTGGAGAAATAGATGCATCTACAGTTATAGTGGGGGACTTTAATACACAATTAACACCATTAGACAGAAACTCTTGACAGAGAATCAATAAAGAAACTTTGAATGATACATTAGAGGATCTGGACCTAATAGACATACAGAACACTATACACAAATACAGTGGGATAAATTTTTCTTGAGTGTGCATTGACCATTCTCCAAGATAGACCACATTCTAGGCCACAGAAAAATTCTCAATGAACTCAGAAAGATTGAAAGTATACAAAGTATATTCTCTGACCACAGTGGAATGAAGGTGGAAATCAGTAAGGGGCAGAGAACCAGATTAGATATGGAAATTAAGATATGGAAATTAAACAACACACTCTTAGACAAGGAGTGGGTCAAGGAGGAAATTTTTAAAGAAATCAATAATACCTTGAAATTAATGTAAATGACATGGGAAGCAGCTAAATCTGTACCAAGAGGGAAATTCATAGCCATAATGCATATATCAGGCAAGAAAAAGGAGCTAAAATTCAAGACCTAATTGCACACCTGGAGGAATTAGAAAAAGAACAACAAAGTAACCCTAAAGAAAGTAGAGGGAAGGAAATAACAAAGATTAGAATTAAATGAAATAGAAAATAACCAAGCACTAGAAAAAAATAAAAATGAACACTGGTTCTTCAAGAAGATCAATAAAATTGACAAACACTTAGCTAGACTAACAAAGAAAAAGAGAGAGAAGCTTCAAATATAAAAGATAAGAAATGAGGAAGGTTATATCACCACTGACTGCACAGAAATAAAGAGAACCATAAGAGGATATTTTGAAAAAATTATATGCCAACAAGTAGGACAATTTAAAAGAAATAGGCAAATTCCTAGAAACACACAAGCAGCCTACACCAATGAAAGAAGAAATTGATGAATTCAACAGACCAATCACAAGCAAAGAGATAGAAGAATCAGTCATTAAAAACCTACCAACTAAAAAGAGCCCAGGACAAGACAGCCTCACAGGTGAGTTTTACTGAACATTCCAGGAAGAACTAACACCAATGCTGCTTAAACTCTTCCAAAAAAACAAAAGTAGAAGGAACATTGACTAACTCATTATATGATGCAAAACTTCCCCTAGTACCAAAGCCAAATGAAGATGCCACAAGAATTGGAAAACTGCAGATCAATCTCTATAATAAACCTAGATTTTAAAATCCTTAACAAGATACTTGCTAATTATTTCAACAACACATCAAATAAATTACATGCCATGACCAAGTTGGTTTCATCCCAGGTATGCAAGAATGGTTCACATAAGAAAATCCCTCAATGTATTACACCACATAAACAGAGTTAAAGCAAAAAATCACACAATCATCTCTATAGACACAGAAAAAAACATTTGACAAAATACAGCACCCTTTCCTGATAAAAACACTGCAAAAGATAGGAAAAGAAGGGAACTTTCTGAACACGATAAAGGGTATATATGAAAAACCAACAGCTAACATCACATACAATGGTGAAATCCTAAAAGTTCCCCCTCTAATAATTAGGAACAAGACAAGGATGCACACTATCTCCATTCCTATTTAACATTGTGTTAGAAGTACTTGCTTGAGCACTGAGGAAAGAAAAAAATATAAAAAGTATCCAAATTGGAAAGAAGAAGTGAAAATTTCACTATTTGCAGAAAACATGATCCTCTACATAGAAAGCCCTGAGAAATCTACAATAAAACTTCTAGAACTTATAAACAAGTTTTGTAATGTTGCAGGTTATATGATCAATGTGTAAAAATCAGTAGCATTTCTGTGCACCCATAATGAGCAATCTGAGGAGGAAATCAAGAAAAAATATCATTTACACTAGTAACTAAAGAAATCAAATACCTAGGAATAAATCTAACTAAAGATGTAAAAGACTTATATGCAGAAAACTATACAATACTGTTAAAGGAAATCAAAGAAGACAAATAAATGGTAGAATATTCCCTCTTCATGGGTAAGAAGAGTAAATATCATTATAAGTCTATCCTACCAAAACTAATCTACAGACTTAATGCAATCCCAATAAAAAGCACAGTATTTTTTACTGAATTGGAAAAGCTATGAAATTTATTTTAAAATACAAGAGGTGCTGAATAGCCAAAGACATAGCAAGAAAGAAAAATGAAATCAGAGGAATAACACTACCTGATTTTAAAACATACTACAAAGCAACAGTGGTCAAAACTTCATGGTATTGGCATAAGGATAGACATACTGACCAATGGAGCTGAATTGAGACTTCTGATATAGAACCTCACATATATAGTCTTCTGATATTCAACAAGGCGACCAATCCTACTCAACTGGGAGAGAAAGGCCTCTTCAACAAATGGTGCTTGAAGAGCTGGATATCCACATCCAGAAGAATGAAAGAGGAACACCATCTCACACCTTATACAAAAATCAACTCAAGATGGATAAAATATCTAAATATAAGAGCCGAGTCCATAAACACTGGAAGATAATGTAAGGAAGCATCTATGGGAACTTGTAATAGGAAATGGTTTCATGAACTTCAAACCCAAAGCATGAGCAGTGAAAGAAAAAATAGATAAATGGGACTTGCTCAAAATTAAAATGTTTTGCATCTCAAAGGATTTTGTCAAGGAAGTCAAAAGACAGTCTACACAATGGGAAAAATATTAGGTAACCTTTTATCTGATAGGAGCCTTATATCCAGCATATATAAAGAAATCCTATATCTTAAAAATAAAAAGACAAACAACCCATTTAAAAAATGGGCAAGTGATTTGAACAGACACTTCTCCAAAGATGAAATACAAATGGCTAAAGAGCACATGAAAAGATACTCAACATGACTAGCTATTATGGAAATGCCAATTAAAACTACAATGAGATACCATCTTACACCCATTAGACTGGTGGCCATTGAAAAAACAGAGGACTACAAATGTTCGAGAGGATGTGGAGGAAAGGGAACACATGTACTGCTGGTAGGTATTTAGAATGGTCCCACCATTGTGGTGGACAGTTTGGTGGTTCCTCAAAAAACTAACTATAGATCTGCCATATGACCCAGAAATTCCACTGCTGGGTATATACCCAGGAGAACTGAAAAAAAGGACATGGACAAATGTATGCACACCAATATTCATAGTGGCATTCTTCACTTTTGCCAAAATTTATAATCAACCAAAATAACCATTAACAGATGGATGCATAAACAAAATGTGGTATGTACATACAATGGAATATTACTCAGCTGTAAGAAAGAATACAGTACTAATACATGGGATAACATGGATGAATCTAGAGGATCTTATGTTGATTGAAGTAAGCTAGGCATTGAAGGACAAATATTACACAACCTTTCTGATATGAATTAAGGAAATTGAGCTGACTCAGAGGTTTAGAGTCTGGAAGATAGGTTTACAGGAAATAGAAAGCAAGAAGGTTGTGAGCCAACACCCACACAGTGAAATCTATGATAAAGTGGAAGTGAGTAGTTGTGCAATGAAGGGATATGACAGTGGTGTAGGGATATTATTGGGTTGGGTGCTGCAAGCTAGACAGGGGACTAGGATGAGGAGGATAGATTGGAAGGTCCATGAAACTGGGGGGAGGGTTGGGGCAGGGAGCAGGTGAACATGGGGGATTGGCAGGTATGTGGTTGAAATTACTATATTAAGAAAACTCTTTTGGCAATATGACAAGAAAGGGTTACTGGTTCAGGGTGTTGGATGGGGGAGGGGCATTCAGCAAAGGGTACACCTGGGGCAATTATCCAGAGAATGTGTGAGTGATTATTTGGTCAAAGTGTGTTGTATCAGTGGGGGGAGAGGAATATAATGAGTGGGAAGTAGTTGGACTTCCAAATTGAGGAGGCTCAATATGTTCTTAAACAGAGGGTAGGTGTCTCTCAAGAGCATGGGCGCTTCCTAATAGGGCAGGACACATTAGTGTGTCAAGCCCTCAGCATTATTGCAAGTATCTATGAATCTTGCCCTTCAAGCAGTGAAGCTGGTGGTCACTGAGGGCCCTGAGGGGAGGGGGAGGGAGGAATAGAATAGATAGATGAGTAGTAGTTAGGGGGCAATGGAAGTGTTCTGCATGATCTTGCAATGATGGATACAGGCCATGTTAAATTTCATCAAAAATTTATAAAAGTGTATGGTCTAAAATGTAAACCATAATGTAAACCACTGACCATGATTTCAATATTTGAACATCAGTTGTAAAAAATGTACCATCCACGTGTAAAAAGGTTATTAATAGGGATGGGGGAAAGGAGGAGGATGTTATATATATGGGATTCCCCTATATTCTGTATGTGACTTTACTGTGACCTAAGATTTCTTTGGAGTAGCAGACTTGGATAAAGATAGGGTGTCCGCTTACCAAATGGGAGGTCCTCTGTTCAAACCCTGGGCCTCTTTGACCCACGTGGAGCTGGCCCATGCACAGTGCTGATGTGCGCAAGGAGTGCCCTGCCACACAGGGGTGTCCCCTGAGTAAGGGAGCCCCTTGCACAAGGAGTGCATCCTGTAAGGAGAGCCACCCAGCATGAAAGAAAGTGCAGCCTGCCCAAGAATGGCACTGCACACACAGAGAGCTAACACAGCAAGATGACACAACAAAAAGAAACACAGTTTCCTGGTGCTGCTGATAAGGATAGAAGCAGTCACAGGAGAACACACAAAGAATGGACACAGAGAGCAGACAACTGGTGGGGGGGGTGGGAAGGGGAGAGAAATATATAAATAAATCTTTAAAAAAACAAAAAAAATTCTTTGAAGATGAAATGAAAAATGTAAGTCACTGGGGAAGAAATGGAAGAAAATGCCACTGTACATACGGATAATACTTATTACAGTGATGAAAGGTAAAATGTAAAAAAAAAAATTTTAATTATTTTTCATCTTTAATGCCCCAATTTGTTTTTTAGTTTTTCAAAATTATTACGTATTTTATTTCTTATGGTTAAACCTATTGTTATTATTTCATTTTCTTATTAATTGAATTTGGCAATATTCTTAGCTTCATTTTTGAAGAGGTTTTGGATCACAGAAGGGTTACAACCATGGCAGGGGAACATCATTGGTTTGAGGTGTCACTTATGGGGGATACATGGGAGGAAGTTCATCTGTGCATATGTATAAGGTATATAAATACCTTCAGATGTTCATGGGGCATTGCCACAGTGGGTAGAGATCTTCACAGCAACCAAAAGAATACTGGATTTCTTCCTGGGGAGCGCTGTCACATTCTCTAATGGAACAGCAACAATCCCCCAAGTACAGGAGCAATGACTAGTGAGTAAGGCTGATGCATTAATAGGCCCTATATATTGATGAGAATGCTAATAAGCCTTTTGCTCTTGAAATTTCAGCTTAGGCTAGCATTGTAGCTCCCAACATGCCTGGGAGCCTCCATGTTGCTCAAATGTGGCCTCTCTCTTAGCCAAACTCAGCATATAAATGCATTACCTTCCCCCCAGTGTGGGACATGACTCCCGGGGATAATTGTCTCTGGCACCAAGGGATTACTACCAATAACCAGCTAGTGATGCAGCTGGAAAAAGAACTTGAATAAAAGGGGGAAAAGGTAAAGACAAATGAGTTGATATGGTTAAGAGACTTCAAAGTGAGTCAGGAGGTCATCAGAGAGGTAATGCTCATGCACATATCAGCAGGATCTCACAGACAGCCAAACTAAATACTACTCAAAATAGTGGTGCTCCTGAGGGCTCTGAAGACACCCACGTCCTATTGTCATGGCAGATAGCTCCAGAGTTTGATGCCTTCCCAGTGGGCCCTACTTTGTTTTTTGGTTCCCAAATGTGATAGAGTTGACCTCAGATGTGTCTTCTCTACACATGCCTCTGCTGTTGCAACCTATAGTTGGTGGTGGAGGTGGTATGTGTATGTCCAAAAGACTTGAATCTCTGGGCTGTCCATGTGCCAGCTGGACCCTGAGCCTCAGTGGAGTTGCAACACCTACTCTCCAGTTCATTGGACTCACCCAGGCAACTAACAAGGAGGTACGGATCGGCAACCACCACACCAAGGAACCAAGAGCATCTACAACTGCAAGCAAGAGAGTCCTATCCATCAGCCATATGGGATCAAAGTCCCCTCTCAATTAGAGATGGAGTGGGCATCACCATCCCAGAATCCTCAGGATTGGGGAATAAAATGTGGACTAGAGTAGACTTACTGGTATTCTACTGTAGACTTATTGTGGTTCTAGCAATGGAAGAAATTATATCATTGATGTGGAGACAGTGGCCACTGGAGGTGCTGAAGTCAGAGAGAGGGAAAAAGAGATGTAATATGGGGGAATTTTCAGGACTTGGAATCATCCTGAATGACATTGCAAAGATAGATACAGTCCATTACATATTCTGCCATAACCTACAGAATGGAGTGGGAGAAAGTACAAACTACCATGTAAACTATAATCCATGCTTATGGCAGTACTCCAAAATGTGTTCATCAATTGCAGTGAACGTACCACACTAATAAAAGATATTATTAATGTGGGAAAAGTGGGAGGTGTGGGAATGGTGCATATGGGAATCCCATTTATTTATTTATGTAACATTTTTACATAATCTAAGTATCTCTTAAAAATAGATAAAAAATATATTTAGAAAAACAAATGCACACCTAGGCATAAAAAAAAAAAATAAGAGAATATGTGGTCATGGCCTTGGCCTTTTTCTCCTTGCTCTTCCTGATCTTGGTGCTGCTGTTCATCGTGGTATGGTGTGGCTGTGCAGGAGGAACAGGCTGCCTTGGGGTGTCATTGCTCAGAGCCAGAGGGCCCCTTTCCAGGCCACTGGGTGGGTGTTAGTGGCACTGGGACCCTGTTCCAGGATAAGGTGTGTCTGATGAGACACTCCAAAAGTAATGAGTTCAAATTCTTTAAGCCTGTCTTCTCCAACCTTCTGGCCATGACCCTGGGAGGAAAACAAGGAAACCCCATCTTTCTGAAATGTGTAGATCCTTGAAACTTCCCCACTGAGTGTGTGAGTTTTGTCTCTCTCACTTTTTTTTTAACCCTATAATTATCTGTAATCCTATTTTTTTCTTCTTTTTTCTCTACTATTTTCCTTACCAATATTACTCCTGATTTATTGGCTAGGTTGCTCTGTAATAGTTTTTCCAATTATTTCATTTTAGTAAAAATATATGTCAGGATATTTCACAATGTGGACACTTGCATATAGCAGTGTTTAGTTTTGTTTTTTAAGTATGGCTATCTGTTGTTGTTTAGGGCATCTCATGTTTTTAGAGCCTTCTGTATTCTGTCAAGCCTATCTCTCCCATCTCCTCGATTATTTTTTTAGACTGCTCATTTCCATCTTAGGTAGCTTGCTTCATAGGACCACAGTATCAGTTAGGTTCATCATTTTATTTGCTTCATTTTTAAAAGTTTATCAAAGAATTTGAAATATCTGGCCAATTGATACATATTTTTTTGGAATGGAAAATTTTTATTATGGCATAATAACTAGAGTTATTAACAACTGGGCCCTTACAATATGGCCCTGCTCAGGCATTGACCAGGGGTTGCCCAGAAAAGAATACAATTTCCTCCTGAAAGCTGAGACAGATCCTGAAGGAGCTAACAGCTGAAGAATGCCATACTCTTGGCAGCTGGGCAGCAAGTGCTTTCCTGAAGGGAGTTCTGAGCAGGCACATCCATGCCTGCCATGATGGTTATTGTGTGGGGTGCTGGCCGAAAATGATTCTGAGGAAGTGTTGGTATTCAGTGGGCGAGGCAAACAGAGATGTCATAATTGATTTAGTCTTTGTTCAAGGATGTTGAGCAAGGAGGAGAGGCCAGTTTACCAGGAAATTACACTACTAAAATAGATTGTCTCAAAAATCTCCAGCTCTGTTGTACAGTTTCTCCTGGGAGAAAAGTGAAGATCTTCTGTTCCTTTTAAGTTTAACTTGCTAACTTGTCTTTTGTTTCATTGTGACCATTATGTTTAAAAAAGATACAGAAACATGGATGTGGTACTCGCACAACGTAAGAATGTACTGAATGTCCTTGAATTGTACAATTTAAATTGGTTAGTTGTTTGTTATATGAATTTGACAAGATATTTCCCCTTGGGTTGAGATAAGTTTGTACAAAGTAAAATTTATGCATCAACAAATACCAGATTTTGACGTTGAAAACATGAATGTAATTTTCAGCAGCTACCTTGAATACTGCTGAAAAGTACGTAAGTTGCAATTTCTCCAGGACTTAAATTATGTTTACTTAAGAGCTGTGTCAGTGGTTTTTTGGTAAATCATATGTATTCATTGAAAGTAAACTTCCCCTGTGAAAATTTCAAAATTGACTTCATTTTGTATATGTCCTTGGAAAGGTGAAATCAGTATGTCCACAGTCTCATCATTTGTATATGCTTGTTTTCTGTAATAATATTTGAAATTGTAATGGACCTTTTTCAAATCCTTACTTTTCTTTCTCTACTTTCAATATGAAAATTATTCATATGTCTAGTTAAATTTTATATTAATTAAATAAACTGGCATCCATAGGCTTAATTACCATTTATCCTTTAAAAAAAAAAATCTCCAGCTCTGACAAATTTAGTTCTTTGCTTCCTCCTTCAGCAGTTCTCTCTGACCCAAGCTGACAGGATGTCCTGAACCTAAGACCTTGCTGCTCCCTTCAACATAAAACTCTCTCTGCTATCTCCTGAGAGGGAGAAAAGTATTCAAATATCAGGAAGCTCCAGACTCATGGAATCATAGCTCACTGTTCAAAGTCCCACCCTCAGTTTTGGCTCATGTGTCCTTCTCATAACCTTGTCCAAGGCCAGGAGTTTCTCAGCCACCTTCAGAATGTCAGTCCCAGGTCTTTAAAAACAGTTGCTTCTCTGAGTGTTTAACCAATTCCTGGGTTCCCTGAGAATGTTCTGGAGTTCAGAAGTCCAAAATAAGTCTCACTGGATTAAAATCAAGGTATGACAGGGTTGTATTTCTTTGGATGCTCCAGAGTAGAATCCATTCCTTACCTTTTCCAGCTTCTGGATGCTACTTGCATTCCTTGGTTTCTGGGTCCCTTCCACAACTTTGACCTCTGCTTCCATCATTGCAACTGCTTCTCTTTCTCTGCTTCCATCATCATGTTACCCTCTCTGACACTGACCCTCCTTCTTCTTACAAGGCCCTTGTGATTACATTGGGCCCACCAGCATGATTCAGACTAATCATCTGATCTTAAAATCCTATATTTAATCACATCTGCAAAGTCCCTTTTGCCACATATGGTAACATGGCAGGTTCCAGGCACTAGGATGTGGATATCATTGGAGATATAATTCAGCCAAACCACAGTGACCCTGCAGCTGCAGAGGTAACTTCCATCTTGATTCTGTAAGGTTGCTTGTTGTATTCTCATGGGACAGAAATAATGTCTCTTCCTGGGCACATAGGAAAAACATGTTCCTTGACCTCTCTGCAATTACATTAGAGAAAATGAAGGATTCAGGCCAAAGGGATTTATTCAGAAGGAAGTTGAGTCTCTGCTTCTCCAGGTGTGGGGTATGAGGCAGCAGCACCACTATTACCTTAGGGCTTGCTAGAAAGACATATCCCAAGCTCAATCTCCAACCTCCTCAATCAGAGTCCTGATTAACAAGATTCCAGGTGATGCACGTTAAAGTAGAAGAAGCACTGATGTAAGTCACTTTCACCATGGCACTTAAAATATGGTGCAAAATCCAGTCTTCCAACTCTCTCTTTCTCTACTGCAATGACCTTAGAGGCCAAGAGTTCTAGGAGGAGAAAACATATTTTTTGTCACCTTAGATTAAGCAAATATTTCTTATTTATGACATCAAAAGCACAATCCATAAAAGAAAAAAACACAAAACTTTGGCCTTTATCAAAATTTAAAATTTCTGCTCTTTGAAAGATAGCATTAGGACGATGAAAAGTTATTGGTTGAGGGAAGATTTTTGCAGAACATGACTATTCAAATATAAAAAATACTTTCAAAGCACAAATTTAAGAAATACTCCATCTAAAAATATGGGAAAAGGTTTTGAGCAGATACTTCACCGAAAAAGATATATGGATGGCAAAAAGGACATGAGAATATGTTCAACATCATGTGTCATTTAGGAAATTAAAATTACACTGTGATACTCCATACCTAGCACTAACAATGAAGTCTGGAAAAGTCCACTGCTGGTTGGAATGAAGAGCAATTGGAATTTGCATACATTGTTGGAGGGACTGTTAAGTGCCAAAAACCAAACTGAAAAACAGTTTATCAGTTACAGATATAGTTAAAAATATACTTACTATATCACCCATCAATTTCATTCCAAAATATTTACCTAAGAGAAAACTGATGTTCACAAGCAAACTTTACATAATATATATAGTGGCTTCATAAATAATTGGCAAAACCTGGAAACAACCCAATGCTTTTAAACTGGTGAATAGATAAAAAAAATTGTTGTGCATACATACAATGGGATAAAACAGCAGTAAAACAGAAGGAACTGTTGAAGCCTCTAATAATATGGATGAATCTCACATGCATTAAGCCAAATCAAAGTAGCCAGATTCAAAGACTACAAACTGTCATTCCATTTACATTACACTCTGGGAAATGCATAACTACAGGGACAAAATGTGGATCAGTTGCTGCCATTGGCTTGAGTTAATCACAAAATGGCATGAAGAAATTTTGGGGGCTGATTGACCCATACTATATTTTGATTGTTCTGGTAATTACACATTTGAGTGATAGTAATATACTGTATTTTTTTTAAAGATTTATTTTATTTATTTATTTCTCCCCACCCCCTCATTGTTTGCACTTGCTGAATCTGTTTGCTGTTTCTTTAGGAAGGTAATGGGAACTGAACCTGGACCTCCAAAGGGGGAAGGAGGTACCTAATCACTTGAGCCACCTCGATTCCCTGCTTTGTTGTATCTCTCGTTATGTTCTTTCTTCTTGTGTCTCTTGTTGCATCATCTTGTTGAGTCAGCCTGCTGTGCCTGTCTGTTACACCAGCTCTCTTTCTTCTTTAGGAGACACTGGGAACCAAACCATGGACCTCCCATGTGGTAGGAGGGAGCTCAATCGCTTGAGCCACATCTGTTTTCCTGTACTGTATTTCAATTGGGTATGTTCATAAGTGTATGTGTTTGTCAAACCTATAGAATCTTACACTACAAAGGATCATTTTACTACATTTAAAGTATAGCTCAATAAACAGTACATTAAGCCAACTTAGGGAATTTGTTGAATCTATCATTAGAGTCATTCATTATGATAATAAATAAAGACTTGAATCTATTATAATTTGTATCTTACTAGGTCATTAGTATATATGGATCATACTCACCAAATACCTTATTCTGTGCCAAATATATTTTTGCTTGTATATGCTGTTTGGGTTGGAGTGTTGGGGACAAGGTGTTGAGGCAATGGGGTTAAGAGAATAAAATAGCAAATCTGATGCTCACTAATATTTTCTCCTGTATTGTTACATTGCATATATACATACATAGCTTGGGTAACCATTTTAATTCTTAGAAACAACTATTTAACTTCTATCCATACTCATGTAGCCATGGACACACAGAAATACACACACACAGTGAAGTCTTCCCTTCCTCTTCAATATCACCTCCCATCCCCCTCCAATCTTCTATCAATAATGAGTAACTGAAAAATTCCCTAAAGGGCTATGCATTTCATGCCACTCTTTCTTTTTATTCACCTGAGATCTTCCTGGATTGTCCTTGCTCCACTTATCTGACTGGTGAACTCCTCCTTATTTCTTTACATTTTAAGAACTAAATTAAGCTTTATATTCTCACTGAAGCTTCCTGCTCCCTCAAGGCAGTCACCAATCAACTTTGTTCTGAATTACTATGTTTCCTCCATTCTGTCACTTCTGATGCCTTCATGTGATTGATTACAGTTATGTTTATTTTACATAATAAATAATTATCAAATTACTAAACAAAACTCCTTGTTTTAGAAATTTTCTATCCTCTTATCTCCCTGTATAGTGCATAACATATAGTGCATTCTCAGCATATTTTCACTGAGTGAACTAATGGAAAAAATACACTTTTTTGAAAAATAGCAATATGTCTGCCAATTGTATTACACATTTGTTTCTTTTTTCTTTTACTTTTTCTTTTGGTTTCTTCTTAATTGACTTGTAAATATAGATACTCCTGTTCCTTCACATGTAAAAGGGTAAAGGGTATAATTTCTTCAACATGTATTCTTTAATTTTAAAAACCATCTACTCACTGCATAAAACAAAAAACTAAACAGAAAAATAAAATGATCACTTTTAAATGGGTTTAGGCTACTGATCCATTTCTATTTCTGGAACACAAACTTTGCTTTAGTTTAGGGTAATAGGGGTAAAGCGTTTTGATCAGAAGTGTTCTCATTATCATCAGCCTTTTGGAAAGTATAAGCAATCAATTGGCCTCTTCATTCATTAGCATTTAAAGAGCAGAGTCTGGAAGAAGCTAGAGATATGATTATTGACAGTCCCATGAGAAACACAGAATTTATTAATAATAGTCATGATTACAGTACGCTCATGAACAGAAAGAATTGCAGCATCTATTTTTGATGTGTGGGCAAGGCTTATGAGTATACAAAGGTTGACAGTCTTTGACTGGTGGTCATTACTAATATAATAAGCAGTCTTCAAAGTTCTTGCAGATACAAAGGAATCTGAAGTCACATGTGTAATATACACCATGAGCAAAATACTTAATTCCATTCACTATGAAACCGAGAGGACAGTTATTAAAATTTTATGGTGCAAATTAAAATTTAAGTTTAAAATACAAGATCAAAAGAATCTTTGCTTTTCCCTCAGTGCTATTAAGAACCAGCTTTTTGAATAGAGAGGCTCAATGTCCAATGTCATGTCCTTTCTCTCTGGAGAGCCAGATTAGAGCTAATCAAAAGTGACTAGAGAAACATATCTCTCTGTATTTTTCTTCAAGTGGGAAGTTTTTTATTTTTTTTATTTATTTTTATTTTTATTTTTTTATTTATTTTGTAAAAATATTACATTAAAAAAACAATATGAGGTCCCATTCAACCCCACCATCCACAGCCCACCTCTCCCCTCCCCAGCAATACTCACTCCCATCATCATGACACATCCATTGCATTTGGTAAGTACATCTCTGGGCATCTCTGCACCTCATGGCCAATGGTCCACATCATGGCCCATACTCTCCCACATTCCATCCAGTGGGCCCTGGGAGGATTTACAATGTCCGGTGATTGCCCCTGCAGCACCATCCAGGGCAACTCTAAGTCCCAAAGGTGCCTCCACATCTCATCTCTTCCTGCCATTCCCCATACCCATATCAGCCACCATGTCCACTTTTCCCACTCCACTCCAATGCCACCTTTTCTCTGTGGACCTTGGATTGGTTATGTCCATGGCATCTCTATGTCAAGAGGAGGCTCAGATTCCACATGGATACTGGATGCAATCCTCCTGCTTTCAGTTGTAGGCACTCTAGGCTCCATGGTGTGGTGGTTGTCCTTCTTCAACTCCATCTTAGCTGAGTGAGGTGAGTCCAATAAATCAGATTGTAGGAGCTGAAGTCTGTTGAGGCTCAGGATAACCTCTTAGTATATAATGTAACTGTAGTCACAGAGTAGAAAATACAAATCAAATACGACTGTGGCAAATTTTGTAGAAGCAAGTGTGGTGTGAGACAAGGCAAAATTTACATTGATGATACTCTTAGCACTCTGAAAAAGTATACCCTTTAAGGACAACAAACACATGAAACCTGAGCAAATAAAGAAACACACTATTTCACCTCTACCCTTGACTACTTGTGATTTTAAAAAGGCATCAATTACCATATGACCCAGCAATCCCACATCTTGTTATATACTGAAAAAAATTGAAAGCAGAACCTGGAACACATCTTTGTAAACCAATGTTCATAGCAGTATTATTCACAATAGCTGCAAGGTGGAAGCAATCCAAGTATCCATCAATAAATGAATGGGTAAACAAAATGAAATATTAGTCAACCATAAAAGAAATGAAGTTGTGATATGTGCTACAACACGGATGAATCTTGAAGACATCGGGCTGAGTGAAATAAGCCAGAAACAAAATGACAAATATTATAATGATCTCACTTATATGAAATATCTGGAATAAACAAATTTCTGAGAGAAAGATAGGAGATTACAAGTTACCAGAGTCCAGGGGTGGGGAGGTGAGGGGTACATTATTGCCTAATGAGGGCAGTATTTATTTGAAGTCATGAAAAAGAGTAATAGATATTGGCGATGGCAGCACAATAGTGTAATGTAATTAATAACACTGAATTGTAAACTCTAAAGTGTGAAAATGGGAAATGTTCTGGATGTCATATTTTAGGTAAGAAAAGAACTGGTACAAAGGAAATTGTTCTAGATAGTAGAGAGTTGAGAAATGATGGCCTAGAAGGAATTGTTGAAAGAATTTAAGACATTTAACCTTAAGAGAAAACCTAGAAGTGTAAGAATCTTGGATTGCAAACTCAAAGGCATAAAGACTGAAGTAGTCCAGATGGGCAGTCCTTAAAAAAAGAGGTAAATTGTTGCCATGTGGACCCAGTATTTCTGGATCTTTGGATTTTATAAGAGGAGGCAGAAAGCAAGGTTTTCATGTGAACTTCTCCTTAATTTTTAAAAATTAAACCTCTGTCATCTATTTTTTTTTAAGATTTATTTTATTTCTCCCCACTCCCTTGTTGTCTCTCCCTTGCTCTGTCTGTTTGTCTTCCTTGTTTCTTTAGGAGGCACTGGGAACTGAACCCAGGACCTCTGATGTAGGAGGGAGGTGACTAATCACTTGAACCACCTCCACTCCCTGTTTTGTTGTGTCTCTCATGCTGTTTTTCATCCCCACATCTCTTGATGCATCATCTCATTGTGCCAGCTTGCCACACCTGCCCATCACATGACCTAGTTGTCTTCTTTAGGAGACACAAGGAACTTCTGCTCCTTGCTTTTGTTGTGTCTCTCAGAATGCTTTTTACCTTCTTCTTGTGTCTCTTTCTGTGTCAGCTTGCTGCACCTGCCTGTTGTGACAGCTTGCTATCTTCTTTAGGAGGCACTGGGATCCAAACCAGTGACCTCCCATGTGGCAGGTGGGAGCCCAGTTGCCTGAGCCACATCTGTTTCCCTTCTCCTTATTATTAATTGTCAACATTCTCTCTTTTAAAAAAAAATCACTTGGTGGTCCAAGGTATATCTGCAGATCTTCTCTGGATATTTTGTATTGGTTTATACTAGTAGTCAGAAAACTATGGCTTATGTGTCAAATCAAGCCTGCCACCTATTTTTGTGTGGCCTGATAGCTAAAGATAATTTTTATATTTTATTACTGGTTGACAAAAATCAAAAGAAGATTAATATTCCATGGCACATGCAAATTATATTCAATTTAAATTTCAGTGTAGAACATGTCCATGCTTATTCATTTGCATATTGTCTATGGCTGTTTTGATGATACAAAAGCAAATTAAGTAGTTGCAACTTAGACTGTATGTGACTTTCTCATCAAGCTCAGCACATTACAACTTGCAGTGACAGTTATAAGTTGACACCATTTCAAAACACATATTATCATACTACAATGTTTTATTTTATTTTTTAAATTATCAATGCATATCCACCATTTCAAAACAATTAAAGAAGAGAAAAGTAGGCTTTGAATGTGTGGTAGACTGAATACCCCAAAGGTATTCAGTAGAGAGCCAAAAGGCATTTGAAACTTTAAATCAGAGGAAGATAAGGTAAAGTACACCACCAGTCTAAGTACACACCCAGGTCTTTGAAGTATTCCTGAAGCCTCACCACTGGTACCTCCTCAGGTGTTAGGACTGTCTTGCACCACTTCTCTGATTGCCAATTCCCTATTGATTCTCTCTGGCATCCAGAGCCTCGTCTCCGCAGGCCCCTGGCAAACTGGAATGGGCAGAGAATTAGCACTGCTAGGAATCACCTTCTGCAGACTATCCCTCCAGTAGCATGACTCTGATACACATGGGTCACACTGACCCCCAGATCCCCAGTAGATCCCCAGATCCAGGAGAATGACTTGTTAACATGCACTTCATAGCTACCTCCCCTTCTCTGTCTCACTTTCCTGATCATCTTTTGCTTTCTGGGGTCAATTACACCTGAACTCTTGTCTCAGGGTCTACAACCTAGAAGTCAGGGTTGTAAATATTTCCTGCAAAATACCTGTATTGTACCAAAGCATTAAAAATAGGACTGGGAGAGTTTCCATAATCTCTTGGCCCAGAAATCCCCTTTTACCATGATTTCAATTAAAATCAAAAACAATATACACTTATATAATTGGAAGATATAAATGGTATGAAGGGAAAAGTATTAAAACTGAAAATCCACACACTTATCTCTTCACAGTTAAGGCTATTAATTATCATATGATTCTTCTTACAGAAAGAATAAATGGAGAGAGAGAAAACAAACAAAAACAAAGAGGGAAGTATCACTAGTTTAGGGGGAAAGCCAGCTACTAAATGGAACCAAATATGTTTCTTAAAACTTGTACCAAAAAGATAGTTTGATTTTTTAATATCTTCCAATAAGATAACCTGTAAATTTACAGGTATATTTAAATGACAATGTGGTACTGGTTACTAATTATGCTCAGTTAACTTAAAAGGAAAAATACAATAAAATCTTTGCTAATTGAGAATGGTAATTGGCACTGAAAGTCTTGCCATATCTTTGAAGAGAATATTTTTACCTCCAGGGTAGCCAACATTTTTACAAATGAGTCTATTAATACTCATGTATATGAGTTTACCAGTCAATATTTTCAATGCTTTTTTTTTTTAAAGATTTATTTTTATTTATTTAATTCCCCTCCCCTCCCCCGGTTGTCTGTTTTCTGTGTCTTTTTGCTGCGTCTTGTTTCTTTGTCCGCTTCTGTTGTTGTCAGCGGCACGGGAAGTGTGGGCAGCGCCATTCCTCGGCAGGCTGTTCCCTCCTTCGGCGCGGCTCTCCTTATGGGTGCACTCCTTGTGTGTGGGGCTCCCCTATGCGGGGGGCACCCCTGCGTGGCAGGGCACTCCTTGCGCGCATCAGCACTGCACATGGGCCAGCTCCACACGGGTCAAGGAGGCCCGGGGCTTGAACCGCGGGCCTCCCATGTGGTAGACGGACGCCCTAACCACTGGGCCAAAGTCCGTTTCCATTTTCAATGCTTACTGAGCCATGCTTTTAAAAGCTATACATTGTTTCTTTGATTTTTAAAATTTCCTTTTTTTACATTTCTCTTTGATTTTAGTGATACTACTTTTATGGAAGGAATGAAGTAAAGAACTAATGTTGTTTTCTATAAATAGGTTCAGCAGCTTTTCAAGTGGGCCACAGATTAATGGGCAGTAACAGTTCATACACAAAAAAGCCCACACAGTATTTTTAGAAGAGAGGTGGTCACCCAGGAAAGGAGGAGACACAGCGCTTCTCATAGGAGCTTCCATTGGTGTTTAGATCCTTGCATTATGCACAGCAACTCCAGGTGATTTATTCTCACAACAGAATCTGCTAGACCTTGAAAATTTAGTTAATACCAAGCCAGTCTTTTTGACTTGATATTTTTATAATCCCTTCAGAAAAATGCACATGCACACACATGCAACTAGGCATTTCCATGAATGGAAATACATAGAAATACTGAGTTTCCTTGTATAAATTCCAGGTCATCAGGTCTATATTATCACTTGTGGGAGAAACAGAGGCCAGTGCCCAGTTATTCCTGGACAAATGTCTCAGATTCCCATTTCCCTTCATTCTGGAAATGCATCTCTTTGGCTACCCACTTGTCTTATCAGATTATGTTGACTGCAGCTTTCTTCCCAATTATCTGAAAAACCTCCTATATTGATTTGCATGCCCCAAATTCCATTGGCATTTAGATCAATTTCTGGATTCTACTCTGTTTCCTTTAATTTTGTCTCTATTCTGGTATTATACCAAACTGATTTAACTGTGGTTGCTTTCTACTATGTTTTTCTCTCAGATGGGCTAGTTTTCTCTCCTAATCCTTATTTTTCATGTATCTTCTTCATGTATTGTCTTCCTACTTAAACTGGTCTGGGTGCTCTGGGTCAAGTCTGACAGGAGAAAATCAGAGTTATTTCCATGGTTTGTAATCTTAATAATGAAGCTGTCATTATTACAGCTATGCTATATGCCTGCTGAAATGGGAGATAAATATCTATGTATGCATGTGTGAGTGAATATAGCTATTTAATATTCATTGTTTTAAGAATTATTGAGAGGGCAATAGTATTTTGGTTAAAACTTAAAAAGCAGAAGTCAAAAATCAGAAATCTTTTCACAAAATAAGTAACATAGGTTAAATACTTTTTTAAAAAGTTAATATTTCCTTTATAATACTTCAGCTTTTCCTCAGCTGGTCTCAAAATCCAGCGGGCTTAAGACAGGATGGGGTCAAGACTTTCAAGAACTTCTGGGAGAAATTCTGGGGAGGATATGGGGGCCTGGAAGACAGGGACCAGCAAGGTGGGTGCTATGGGCTGAGAGGAGCGATCAGAGAGGCTTTTGGGCAGAATGCCCATAAAATGATTTTGCTGCACAAAAATTACTAAGTCTGAACCTATAAATTATTCTTCTAATTAAATTATTTGGCATGGGGGGTCCTAGCATCTCTCTCAAACTCATTGGGTGCCCTTATAGTATCTGTAATAGCATCTACATTGCCAACTCATGAGTGTATGTGGGTACGTGTGTGTGTGTTTAATCAAAATGGAATAGTTTGGGTAAACTTGAAAGATAGCTGAATTTTATACCTGGGTTCATACAAAACAAGCCAGAAAGGTGGCAAAGCTGGAGTTGAGGGCAGAGAAATACCAAAAGTGTAAAGTACTAAGAATTTGCAAAAAAATTATTGAGAAAGCATCAAACACTCTGGGCTATGGGTTCGATGGCATCAAAGCTGAAAGCACCAAGGAATAAAGCAGGAACAGTTCCCATCTGATGATATCGTACTGAGGTATACATATGCTATTCTGCAACTGTGTAGTTGGCTGTGCTGTGGGGTCTTTAAGGTGGGGGAGGTGCCCTGGCCCTCTCCCTCTGCTCCTCCCCCACCCTCTCTGAGTGTTCTGGGGCTCTGTGATGCGGGCCTGTATCTCGGCACCACAGGCTCAGCTCTCAGTACTCAGTGCTGCCTGAGGCAGGTGCGTGCTGGGGAAGATGGAGACAGATCTCTATTTCCCGAGAAGCCACAGTGCCCCATGGACGAGCACAAGTACTTCCGCATGGATGGTTGTATGCAATGTGTTCTTACTATGTGGGTTATTGCTCTTCCTACTTCTATTCTTAATCCAGATGAATCCATTTGAGGAAGATGGAGACAGAGATGAGGTAAGGGAATCCCAGATCCCACCCCCATCATAGATGGACTCTTGCTTTCTCTGCTTCTTCCACTTCACTAAATCATTTATGTTTCCACAGAGATGGGCCCTCTAAGGAAAGATGAAAACCTTTCTTTAGGGAAACAGGGTGAGGCAGCAGAGAGGCTTCTATCCACACTCTTTTCTCCTTGGGGGTGGCAGAGGACTCCAGGGTAAATTTCAAGTGCTGTGACTCAGGGTCCCTCAGCTGGGTTATTAAGAGAATATAGGAAATATTTGGGGGAGAAAAGTCTCTTAATGTCAGCATCAAACAGGTGCTATGATAATTATTCATCATTCTCCTTCCCAAGTCTGGTGTCTCTGGGTGAAGCTGACCTGGAGAGTGAGACTGAGCCTTGGAAGGCCTCTAGTCAGATGCTAAGCACAAGCTCTGGCCTTGGAGCAGAATCTTACAAGGCCCCCCAGGCACCTAAAGATTGGAGATTACACTCTCCTCAGCACAGAGCACTGACTGCAGTATCAATAGAGGATCATGTGCATAAAGTACTTCTTTGAGGTTTTCAAAGAAGGAAAAATAGAAAACATTTTATCCCCTTTAAAAGAATAAAAAGAAAGGAACACAGTTCTTTGCATTCGAGGTAGAAAGTCATATAGTTTATGAAAAATGAAGGTCTGCAGTTTGCCTAAGAAATGACAGTAAGAACTGGGTCCCAGGCCCTCATTCTTTCTGGGTCAATTCAGAGTCAGGAGAAGGATGTCCTTAGCTGGGCCCACAATCTCAGGATATTATTCTCTCCCCCAAGTCTGCCATCCCATGAATCCCACAAATCACTTGCCTGCCATGCTCCACCACTTGCTCTTCCACTCCAATACCACATATGCATCTTATACTGACTCAGTCTGACTTGCCTCCTTTTCTATTGAACACTGGCCCAGAGAGCTCAACTCCACAGTGTCCCTTTGGATTAGAGCCTTTTGTTCTAACAATATCAAGCCTGGAGGACTCAGACTTGCTCATTTCAGCCTTCTCCTGGAGGCAGTTACCTGACACGAGCTTGTCTTTTCCACCTTCCCACACTGTGCTCCATAAAGTGTGTCTTTCTCTTCATCTTTCACAGGCCTTACCCAGGGCATACCATGAATGCTGTCATAGGGCATCAAGTGGCTTCTTTGGCCTTCACCATTTTCTTCAGGAGCCCCTTGATAGAACAAGGAGAGTGGATGTCCAGATGGTGTTGGAGAAAGGAAAGGAGGAAGAAATATCTCCAAGACAATGCAGATCGAAATGTGGACTCAATTCTGAAAAAACTGTGGATTTACCTGATATTGATGGGGACACCCCAGGGACCCCTCCCTTCCTGAGCACTGGCAATCAACCAGAGCAGTTGTATGAGGAAGCCATCAAGGCTGGGGAGACCATTGTCTCCAGACCCAAATCAGGAGATTCCCCATGGGCCAGTGATTTTGCAGATTCCCAATTTATAAATGAATTGTTCAATATAAGGAATATATCACCTGGCGAATGCCCCACAATAATGAACCTAATGGGGAAGCAGGATGTAGGGAAATCACTTCTGAAAGTTTATCCTGATAGTGAGCCAAAGCTCCAACTGGTGGGAGAGCCACAGAGCCAGTCTCCTCCTGGCTGTGCTGCTGAAGGGTTCCCTAATTCACCTAGTTTGTCTTTTGAGGACTGTGAGCCCTGGTTCCCAAATGTGTGTAGAGGAAACATGGCCAATTCCCAGGGCCCCTCTATCCACCTAGAGGACAGAGGGAGCAACCTGGGCCTGCAGGAGCAAAGGGATTCTAAGGTTAAGACCTCTTGGATGGTTGAAGAAGCCAGTTTAAACCTAAATACAGGAAAAGAGGACCCTGAGGATTTCCCATTGGAAGAATACCCAGAAAGAGAGTCAGGGTCAGGGCCCTCCCTTGGAATAGAGATGATAGATGACCTTTCTCAGGATGGGGGATCAACAGAGTGTCTGATGCCCCAATTCTTGCCCCAAAAGGGACAGGGACCTCAAGAAAGCAAACATCAGAAGAGGGTTAGCCGTATGCTACAGTGGGTTTGTCTAGGGAGAAAAAGAAATAGCCACCAAGCTGCATTGAAATCAACTAGGTCAGTGTTAGTCTCCCAGGAACTGCGTCCAAGCTGTAGTTCTACCATTCCACCCATGGAGTTGATAACTCCCATCAGGGCCCACCAGCATGTATCAAGAGTGCAAGGTCCCCGAGACCACCGTCACCACTTTCCCCTGCTATGCTTTATGTCCTGTGTCTCCCCCACTGAATCATAAATCTTCTTCCCCGCCCCCAGCCCCATACCACATTTTCTGTTCTAACTTAAAAAAAATTCTTTAAAAATATATTTCTTTGTTCAAATAAGAGTGTCGTGTCTGTCTCTGCCACATTTGGGTTGAGGTTTAGGGTATTCCAATAGCTTGAGCTTAAATGAAGTAGTTTTAACACCTATTAGGTGCCTGTTTTGGCCTCTAAAAGAAGCCCATGTTCATGGAAGGAATTTAATACTGACATTGCACATCCACTGCCACGAGGCAGTTCATTTTCATGTGCTCAGATATTTTATATTTAAAATATGTTTTCCTTACCTTTTCATTTTAAAAATTTCAAAAAGCATCCATTAAAATTTCTATGAATCTATAAAGTTCATAGAGATCCAATCCCAGTCCTGCCTCAGGAAGTTCCTCCCTATCCTCCCTTTCTTGAGAAGGATGGGATGGATGGGGATACACAGATTTACTAGAAACAGAAATTGCCATCCAGGAAGATGGGAGACCTGCAGCATCACATATCTCCAATGTGAGAAGGGGAAGTCTGGGGCTGCCTCATTGCTGAGTTCAGAAAGGTGGAAGTAATCTATGTCTATCAATTTATTGTGAGAAGAGAAGACACCTTCACCCAAGTCTCCTTCCTTTCTTGATGAAGATGGGGGAGATGGGCCCTGCTTTCCACTTTTTTGGTTTAGCCTTAATGAAATGGAAAACATTCCACCACTTGTTATTCTTCTACTCCTGAACACACTCTAGAGCTATTGTATCTATGTGTGTACACAGGGGACAGCCAGGGAGTCTACTGTGGGACTTGTTTTCCTCTCAGCCCCAATGAAAGGTTCAATGATCATGTAACCACTCTCAAGCCCAGAGTCTGGGCAGGCAGGTCCATGAATGGTGATGGCTGCACACACAGGTGTGGTGACCTTGGCTATTGACTGCTAGACACAGTAGCCCTAGGTGTTGGGTTTGTGGGGACACACAGAGAAATTTCCTTTCTCTGTTCTTTTTTCCTCTAAATGAAAGGGTATGTGATAGAAGGGAGTCGTTCAGAGGAATAAGCCTTTCAAATTGGGTTGAGAAGAGGAGAAGCTATTTATAAGCTTGGGCAAGACATCTCTTCACATATTCAAGTGGTTCACAGGTTTGTTTACAGCCATACCATGAGAACTGGATTCAAAAGTGGAAATATGAAAACTCACCTCAGGCCTGGGTCAGGCGTCCCCACTGTCCCCTCAGCAGAAGTCAACCCAGCTGTAGAGGAGTTCAGGGATGGGAACACTTTCTGAAACATTGTAGCTTTTATCATTTCACAAAATATATACTGTATTTGGTGGGGTAGGGGGTGTGTGTATGATGTGCTCTGGGATGGATGGTGTAAAGTTGAAGAACAGACTATTAGCTTAGGGCAGTGAGTTTTAATTTAAATTTAAAAAAGTATTATTTTGGGGATGTGTAGGTGCAGATGTGACATATTAAAACACTGTATAGTGTGGACTTAGTAAGGGGTCTATGGTTTTCCCCTGACTGGCAAAGCAGTCCATGGAACCCCTGGCTTAGGGGATGTTTGAACTGGGCAATGATATCACCCATTGGGTGTACTCTATCTGGAGGGGACCTCCATCCCTATCAAGTCTTTGCCAGGATATGGCTTGATGACTTTATTGTGGGTAAAGGAATTACTCAGTCATTCATACTGGAAAAGTTCACATTGCCCAAGGAAAAATGTGGCAGAGTGAGGGAAAATGTGGGTATGGTGGAAATCGAGGAAAGAGAATGAAGAATCAAAAAGAGCATTGGGATGTTAGAAGGAGTAGGCAGGTCCCTAAACTCCTAATCAAGACTCTCCCCTTGTGATCTTGATGAGTACTGGGGAGTCATGACATATTTTCCCCAGGGCCACCCTCAGCTCATGTCCACATGTGGGTTCTGTAGCTTTTCCTCTGGGTACAGTGGTTCTGGGACTTACCTTGGCACCAAAGTAGCCAGGTCTCCATCTGTTTCATCTCCATGTCACCTGTGCTAGAGACATTAAAAGGCCAATTGGAATTGCTGCTGGCAAAGAAGTTATGAAAGGGGTGGGGACCACTAAAGAGGCAAATGTTTTGTGGGGAGGTCCCCATGAATCGTTTATGAAAGAAGCTACCAGAGCTCCCTAACATATCAGTGCTAAATTTTATGCTGATAGGTTGGCAAATTAGAGGCTAATGGGGTACATCCTGGCTTCATCCCAATGCCTCCACATGTCCCAGCTCCTGAGCCATAAGCCTAGAAAAGATGTTTTTTCTAATAATCATGTTTTATCTTATTTTTTGTTTCTAAAGCCCCCATGGGATCTAATCTAAGACATCTAGAGGCTTGCCTCCTGAGTCTGTGACCCTGCCTTGGCTTTCCTGTCTTTTACTCCAGACCCTCCTCTACTGGGGCCCTGTGTTATTTCCATTCCTAATTCCTTTACAAACTCTGGAGCTCTGTTACTAATAACAAAAATTATGATCGACTCATTACTGTTTTCTGAGTTCCTAATATATTGCATTAGCAAGTAGTGGAAATGGACTCTGGATTCTGGGTTCTCAAATGCAACCTCTGGCTATGATGTTTCAACACCCATGCTTTCTATTTTCTAGATAAAAAAGGAAAGGACAATAGCACATAATAAGCACCTGCTCTATTTTATCTACATGAAGTTTGAGAAAACTTTTCTTAACCACTGGATCACATGAATCCAAATTATTGGTTATTTAAAAATGTGAAGAACTGTATAATTTTCAATAATTCAAAAATAATCCAAAACATAGATTAATATTAATCTAGCTAAAATGTTGCTTTCATACAGATACGATGATGGTTTTGTCTAAAAGCAGTGATAAATTGTTACTTTAGCCACTTTTCCAGATTAACATTATGGAGAATCATTTCCCCATCTAAAATAACTTGGCCATACAAGTGTCACACTCAAGAATCCTGTGCAATCAACTTTCTAGATCCCACTTCAAGGCTGTCACACTGCTGCCTGTGCTTTTAAATTGCCATAAACAGATTGTACTTAATTATTAGCAATTAATATTCCACTATCTGTACACATAAAAACAGAAATCTCCTTGTGTGTAAGAGATTCTTACAGAATCAGTTCTTATACTGAGAAGCAAGCATTTTGAAGTTTCATGTAATCTATAAAAGAGTAATTTTAAAAATAAAAGTAGAGTCATAGGTATAAAACATTGGATTTTTTCATTGGAAATGAATGGGGAAATTTTATGTAACCCAAATGACAATATATACATTTCTATATCTATCTCTTTACTCATTGATCATACAGACTATTATTGCTGTGGCTTAAAAATGGGAGCGAATAGGCATAGGGAATTGGAATAAGCTTTACTGGATTATAACTTGCAATGTAAGTCCTAGGCAAAATTGCAGAATCCAGAGATAAGTACATCATTGTGAAAACAAGGCAGACTGAGAATTTTGGAATTGGGGGTATACAGCATCACTGCCACACAGGGAATGTAATATTGAAAACAAAGCAGGATATTGGGGGATTTTCAAAGCCCTGTCCCATCAGGAAGCATCAAGGCAGATTGGCCATAGAAAGAGACCTGTGATGGCAGAGGGGTCATGAAAGGCTGCAGGATGGGCTGCAATTAGACCACTGATTACCTCACTGGTGATGGAGAGGCCCTCCAGGCAAGGGACACCTCTATGGGGAAAACTCTGAGGTGAGAATTAAGGCAGTATTTTTTGGAACAACCAGGAAGTAAGACATACTGAATTAGTTTATTTAATAGAAGTAGGAATATTACTAAGGTAGAAAATGTTTAATATGAGTGGGAAGATTACCGTTCTAGGAACTGACAAGCAGTAGTATGGGCTCCTGCTCTGTTACTGTCTCTGAGAAATTGAACCAGTGACTGAATGTACTTCTGCATCATTTCTCCATGGATGAGAAGGTGATATTAGTTGTATGAACTTCAAGATGCTGTTCTGAAATTCAATCCAAACATAACCCCAGTTATTGTTCATATACAGAGTCAATTATAGGCAGAAGACTCAAAATAACAGTTTTCAGGAGGCATTGGTAAACAGAGGAGAGGCAAGAAAAACAAAGACATCTTGAATATGGTAGTGTGAGGACAGTAAGCATGAAAAGAATGGACAGATATAATTGATGGAACAAAACCAGATGCTCTTTCATTTCCAAGTGCTATATTCCATGGGTAATTCCTATTTCTTCCAACATTAGACCAAGAATAAAATATTTAGAAAATTTACTAGGTTTTCTTGCCTTGGTATTCCTATGTTACTAAATTTAGCAATTTTTCATTACTTTTTATCCATTTATGTGTTTATATTCAGTTCTACATGACAACTCAAAAGCCACCTAATCTGAGCGACCTTGCCAGACCTACCCTTTCCTGCATAAGGCATCTGTTGTCATTCGATGGCCTTCTCCTCTGCATTTTTTTGCTTCATAAATCAGGGCACCAACTGAAACATAAAATATAAATTCTAAATACTAACTCACTAAAATATTAACTTGGAGGGGCAAAATTAAAATTAAAATTGGTGACTTGAACATTTAAAACATGTTTTTTAAGATTTATTTATCCTCCCTCCCCTCTCCCTCCCCCTCCCTCTCCCCACCCCACCCTCCTATTTTTGCGGTCTGTATCCATTCATTGTGTGATCTTCTGTATCTATTTCTCTTTTTGTCTTCTTTTCTCATTTCTTCTTCTCTTGGATTTGATCCTGGGGACCTCTGATGTGGAGGGAGTTTCCCTGAGTCTCCCTGTCAGCTGCACCACCTCAGTTCCTGGTCTCTGTTGTGCTTCACCTTGACTCTCCCCTTCATCCCTCTTTTGTTGCATCATCATCTTGCTATGTGACTCACTTGTGCAGGCACTGGCTCACTGTGGGGACACTCAGCTCACTGCATGGGCACTGACTCACTCCACAGGCACTGGCTCACCACACAGATACTCATGCAGGCACTGGCCTTGCCATACATGCACTCAGCTCGCCGTGCAGGCACGTGCATGGGAACTTGTGTGGGCACTCGGCTTGCTGTGCAGACACTGGCTCACCATGCAAGCATGCTTTCCCTTCTTCATTTTCACCAGGAGGGCCCAGCGATTGAAGCCAGGTCCTCCCATACGGTAGGCAGAAGCCCTATCACTTGAGCCACATCAGCTTCTCTCAAAATATGTTTTAAGGAATTAAAGCATGTAAAATGCTCCTATGCTAATAATGAAGAAAATTTCCTCCAATTAATGTCCTGAACAGTAAATATTAAAAATGAACATGCACTAGAGACTGAAAGATTTTGCTTTTTGACACTCTCCTCACTTTTTGTGCAAGATAAGTTAAGATTTTGCTATCATGTGAAACAATACTTCTTGAAATCACATATTTTTCTTTCCTTTTTTGAGTTGGTATTAGCTGTGTACTTGGCTATCCAGTTGTTGGAAACTGAGGCATGGTGGTCTCACAAAGGGAGATGTGCTGTTTCCAGGGCTAAGCTTTTAACATAGGAATGCAGCAATTAAGCCTTTCGAGTCAGCATGACAGAGCTGTCCCGGGCAGGGAGAAATATGAGGAAACACACTTTGTAGTTTGAAAGGAATACTAAATCTTTGTATTTAGAGATAAGTTCTTTAATTTACCAGTCTTGTTAATGGGTAGTTACACTGTTTGTTTTCTCAATAGTTTGAGTATATATAATGCCACAGGTAGAAAATAAAGTTGTCTGATGAGTGACTACTCACAGACCCCCTGATCCCAGCTTTCTCTTTCTTTCTTTGTTTCACTCTCTCCTTTTCTCTTTCTTTCATTCCTGATACCCTTCAGGTCCAAATTTCCAACATCCAGTTTTCCACTCTCTTGACCTTTGTTTTGCTTATAAAATCTTAATGTGCTTCTCTGCAGTGTTCCCAGGTGTAATTTGTTTTTGTTTTTTTTTGTTTTTTAAAGATTTATTTTTTATTTATTCCTCTCCCCTTTCCCCCAACCCCCCATTGTCTGCTCTCTGTGTCTATTTGCTGGGTGTTCTTCTTTGTCCGCTTCTGTTGTCAGAGCATCAGCTCTCCATGTGTACAGTGCCATTCCTGGGCAGGTTGAACTTTCTTTCACCCTGGGCGACTCTCCTTATGGGGCACACTCCTTGCACATGGGGCTCCCCTACGCAGGGGCACCCCTGGGTGTCACAGCACTCCTTGCGTGTGTCAGCACTGCTCATGGGCCAGCTGCACATGGGTCAAGGAGGCCCGGGATTTGAACCACAGACCTCCCATGTGGTAGACGGGTGCCCTAACCACTGGGCCAAGTCCGCTTCCGTCCCAGGTGTAATTTGATGCAGTCTCCAGTTTTGCTCATTTTTCATACAGAATAAATAATTTTATCTTCATGGTCTGTATCTCTCCCCTCCTTTTTCTCTCCAGTTCTCTCTCCACCTTTTATTATCAGCTAGAAATCCATGTGATCTATACCATTTATGTGAAGCAATAAAGTAATACACATTTTTTGTGATAACCTTCATATGGCAAGATCCTGAGTGCCTTCGGAATCATCAGTGCATGATATTCTAACAAAACTTTGAGAATTAATATTTCAATAAAGTACTGTGATAACTTGCAACTAAAATTGGGAGTCCTGACTCCATTGTCATATTGGATAATAGAGTTTGAGGTATGCAAGTTTATTTATCTTTTACCACAGACTGCGTTTGGATTCTGTTGCTGACACTGATTAATCAAATCATTAATACTGTAGAATATAGGGTAGGGCAAAGGGTAATAAAAGATTGAGTTTTTTTAGGTAGTAATGATAATTATTATTTTAGCTAGCATTATTGTCCTAGGCCTGATGTTGAGTGCTTTAGTATGCACTTGCTCATTTCATTCTTACAGCAATCCTATGAAACAGATATCAGTATAAATCTCATTGCACAGAGAGGAATTGGAATACATGGAGAGCTTTTTAAAAATTCTCAAGACCTCAGAACTAGAGTGAGATGGATCTAGGACTTGACACTACCCTGGTTTGACTCTAAAGTCTATCCTCCTAACTTTATCCTTGTTATCATTTGGTTGTATCTATTTTATCTACTGATCTGTTCATCTCTCTGTGAACCATTTGCAAGTAAGTTGCAGACATCAAACCACCTCACCCTTAAATACTTTAGTTTGCATATTCTAAAATAAGAATATTTTCCCACACCTAAGAAAACTGACAATAACCTTCTAATTCTATAATCTTATGTAAATGCTGACCAAATTAAAATTTCTTCTTTAGTTTCATTTAATCTAGACTAGTCCCCCACTTTTTCCTTTATTTTTTTGAAAATGATATTGACTTATGAGAAGACCTGGCCAGTTGTCTTTCAGAAATTCCCCTTCTTGTATTGGTCTTATTGTTCTGCCATGTCATTAACTTGTTTTTCTATGCCATGTGTTTTTAGTAAACTGAAAGATTAATCTGAAGGCTTGCTAGATTGGGGTTGCAATTATTGAAAAGAATACTTCATAGAAAATGTTGAATTTCATGCTGTCACCACTGTATTGTCTCAGTATAAATGATGCTACCTATGATCACTTGGTTAAAGTGGTGACCACTTCATTCAAGCCCATTTTTGGTTTATGATATTTTCCTAACTAAAAAATAATCTGTAGGATGATACTGTGGCAAGATATAAATAGTGTATTCCCCAGTAATGTTTGGGTGATCACAATAATCCTTGCGTGATTCAATTATTACTCTGCCGCTGCAAAGTACGTATTTCTAGCATATCATATTTCTATTATTCCTTTCATATTTCTTGCATTACTCTTTAAAGGAGTGTCCATGATTAATTTGTGATGTTTACCACATGAGCAGGAGGAGTAAATGGTGAAATGTGATTTTTTTGGTTTCATTTCTGATGTAAATATATTCTCTCTCAAGTTTCAGAATTTAATGTTTAAAATGGCTTAATTTTCATTCAATGTACTGAACAGCTGCCATATACCCACTAATCTCTGTTTTATACATAACTGATAAGTTATGATTGCCTATATCAGATTATTAAGTTTTACTGATGAAACCTTAAAATAAGTCTTCCAGGTATTTCATATAAGTGAGTCATATAATATTTGTCTTTTTGAGTTTGTGAATGTAATTAATACCAGTGAATTGTGTACTTGAAATTAGTTAAAATGGGAAACTTTGAGTTGTATATATATTACTACAATAAAATTTTTTAAAAAACTGCCAGTGATTTTCACCAATCTATAAATCTGGAAAATTTCATTTTATATTTGGTATAATTTCCAAGAGTTTCATGACTGTTATCTGATTTAATTCTTTAGTGATTATGTGAGATTGCTTTGACTACTGGTGAAAAAATATTAAGAATGAGTAAACTCGGAGTCAGACAATGCATAACTAATCCATGGTTAATCCAGCATTGAACCCTAAGTCTTCAGAGTTTTTAAAAAGTTTTCCACGCTAGCATATAGGTTCAACATAAGTTCCATAGACTTGAATATAGGTCCTAGAGCTGCAGGTCAACATCAGAGTTGTGCCAGGTACTATGAGCTGGAATTGATAGGCTGGTTGTTGTTTCATATTTACCAATAATTTAGATGTGGTCAAAATCACCTAGGTGACCAGATGGCAGCATCTTTGTCTTATAGCTGATACGGCATCAACTTCCCTTATCTCCATTTAAAAATTATGGAATAGTATGGAAAATACACACATATATTTAAACTTTATAAATGTTCATACTAAAATGTATGATATGGGAATCAGCTGTACCTCAATCAGTTGGGCTCCCATCTACCATATGGGAGGCCCTGGGTTCACATCCCAGGGCTGCCTTGGAAGGCAGGCTCGCACACATGCTGCAGAGAGCCACTGGCCTGGGCACCGTGGAGTGCCGCCCGGCTCACAAGCACTGCAGAGAGCCAACTCAGCAAGGTGATGCAACAAAAAGGGAGACAAGCAAAAATGCAGAAGAGAGTGCAGTGAATGAATACAGAGAGCAGACAGCAAACATGTCACAAGGGGGAATAAATAAAAATAAATACACAGAAGAAAGCACAACAAATGTACACAGAGAGCAGACAGTATGCAAAAAAAAAAAAGCCACAAGGGAGGGGAATTAAAAAAAAAGTTATGTTATGATTAACCATAGGAGTTACATTTCACTATTTCATACAATCAAAAAACATGAAATAACCAGAATGCACAAGAAATTATGGCACATTCATAAGTTTATATTACAGAGCATTATAAATAAAGTTGTAAAAATATATAAAGCTTTGTAAAGCACATTAACTTTATCTACTTAAGCTGAAAAATATTTATACCTCATGTGGTAAATAGAATAATGACTTCCCAAAGATGTTCATATTCTAATTCCTAGAACTTGTGGATATATTAGATTACATGATAAAGAGGAATTAAGGTAGCCAATAGAAATATGGCTGCTAATTAACCTTAAGATAGGGAGATTATTCTAGGTTATTTGGGTGAACACAGTGGATGTAACAAGGGCCCTTGGAGATGGAAGAGGGAAGCAAGAAGGTCAGTGTGAGAGTATTAGGATATGAGAAAGACATAATCAGTTAGAGCTGGTTTTTGAAGTTGGAAGGGGACTGTTTTAGTCAGCCAAAGGGGTATTGATGCAAAATACCAGAAATTGGTTGGCTTTCCTAAAGGGTATTTATTTTGGGGTAGAAGCTTACAGTTACCAGGCCATAAAGTTTAAGTTACTTCCCTTACCAAAGTCTTTTGCCACATGTTGGAGTAAGGTGGCTGCCAATGTCTGCCAGGGTTTGGGCTTAGGTTCCTCTCTTCATGGGACTTGCTTCTCTCTGGGTGAGGGTTCCTCTCTTCATGGGGCTGCATATCTCTCCGGACTTAGTTGCTGTGCTCACTCCACAGGCCAGCTGTAGACTATCAGGCAAATGGCTCCATCTCTCTGCCCAGTGCTTCTGCCATGTGTAAGGAGCTGTCTTTACTTCCTGGACTCCATCTCCAAATTCCAACATCAAAATTCCAACACCACAAAATCCATCTTCAAAATCCCCAACTCTGTCCTTTGCCATGTCTTTTATTTGTGAGTCCCCACCCACCAACACCCTACTGATGTGGCCCAAGAGAAGCAGTAATCATAATTTAATCATGCCCAGGTATAGACCAGTTTACAAAGAAAATCCAATATCTGATTTTGGAATTCATAGCTATATCAAACTGCTACAGGGACTCTAGCCAAGGAATGTGGGCAGTCTATAGAAACTGCAAAGAGCAAGGAAATGGATGTTCCCCTAGAGCCTCCATAAAATAACAGCCCTGTTGACACCTTGTTTTTAACCTAATGAGGCCCATTTTAAAAAATCTAATTGGTACATCAGTTATAGGAAACTAATAGCACTTGCAACCAATAATACTCCTTATAGAACATTAGATCATGGGAGCCTGAACAAAATGTTTGTGTTTTAGCATTTTTTATGGCAAATTATGAACATTGCTCTTTCAAACACTCTTAATAAAATTTAAAAAAAGAATCCTTAATTTCGAGGTTGGATTATACCAAAAACTTATCTACAGTTATTGGACGCAGTATTCCATGTATGCCTGTCAGTTTAAGTTCATCAATTCTATTATTCAAATTTTCTATATCTTTTCTGATTTTTTTTTGGACTGCTTGATCTAACAATTACTGAAAGATGGTGTAAAAATAATTGACTGTGGAGGTGAATTTATCTATTCTGTTTGATAATTCTTTCAATTTTTGCAGTATATACTCTTGAGACTAACATTATGTACATTATATTTCAGAATTGCTTTTGTTTTCTTCCCAGAGTATTTAATCTCTTTTGATTAAGAAGTAATCCTCTCTACCTCCCCTCAAACTTTTTGTTCTTTAGCCTATGTTGCCTTAAATGTCATCAAAAAGTATATAACTGGATTTGCTTAATTCCAGTTTGTAATCTTTCACATTTAACAAGTGCACCTAGTCCATCTACATTTCTTAGAATTCTTTCTGCTATTTTTATTTCATGATTTCTATCTGTCTTGCCTTTTCTATGTTTCTTCTTTCTCCATTAACTATTAGATTTTTCATATTTTTTTATTCATGTAACCACATTTTAGTGTTTATCATAGAAAGTCAAGTGTTTTTAAGTTTTTCAACTCTAAAGTTACTTAATAACTTATGCTCCTCTTGAAGAATAGGAGGACATTAGACTTTAGACTATTTTAAACATTTTAACTCCTTGTTTGAGATATCACTTGCATATTTTTGATCTACCATTTTTTAACTTGATAGTACATTTTCATTTATTCTGTTTGGGATTATATGGGAATTTGGATTCTGTGGTTTGCTACCTTTAATCATTTCTGAACATTCCTCCATTATTTCATCAAAACATTTTCTCTGATCCAATAATTTTCAGTTATTCATTTGAAACCCCTAGTAGCTGTATTTGAACATCCTCATTCTCTTCTCCATGTTCAATACACTCTTTTTAAAAATATTTTCCATCTTTCTGTTCTTTTGGTACTTCATTTTTGGATAATTTCCAATTCTATCTTTCAGGCTGTTAATTTATTCAACTGTATTATGTCTGCACCTAAACTGCTTTTAGCCCTATTTAGCTTATTATTGCTTCAATTATATATTTCATATATATTTATAAATCATAAATCATATATTATATTTCAGTTATAAAAATATTCATTCCTAGAACATTCTACTTTGTTTTTCAAATACTCTTAGTCACTATACTTTACCTCAGTGTTTTTAAAAATATTTATATATTAAAAAATACTTATTTTATATTGTGTTTGACAGTTCCAATATTGGAATTTATAGGTCAGATTTTAATCTCTTGTTTCTTTTGGTTGTTATTCATAGTACATTGTTTTCACGTGAATCTTGTATTGTTTGCTGTGAGCCCATATTTCTTGGAATTTTAACACTGTGAATACTTTTCAGCCTGGGATGAACATGGGTTCTTTCAGAGAATATTTCCAGTAGTTCTTGCTATATGACTGGTAGCACCACCAAAGTAAGACCATTAAATCTGAGGAACTATTCAAGGGAAGGCTGTTTGTGGTTATTAATTCTCAAAGAGAAACATTTTTTAATTTTTAGCTTTTTTTTTGTAGAGACATATACACAACTCAAAATTTCCCATTTTAACCACTTTCAAGTGTTCAGTTCAGTAGTATTAAGTACATTCACATTGTTTGACTTTTCCCCCTTATAGTGACAGAACTTGAGAGAGCCAGTCTTCTTGCAGGCCCCCCCCTGTTGGTAGGAGAAGGCAAGGGAGCAGAGCTTTTTTTCTGATCTAACTTGCATTGAAATGTCTAGCCCTGTAGGGGCCACAGGCTTATAAATGACTGTCTTGTCATATTCCACATATTGGAGGTGGGTCCTGGTCTTTGTCTCTATTCTCTGATATTCTTCTGAGTTCATAAAATCTAAGCTTAAGTTCCCTGGGTTCAATAAATGCCTTAAATGCAAATGTGAGCTTTTACTTATTTCTGTAGGTTCCTGCCTTTCTCTGGATTTTGGCCCAAATATGCCCTATGTAATGTATTGAAGAAGATATTTTTATATTTCATCTGGAAATTTTAGGGCAAATTAGTTTTTATTCTATGATTCTATTTATCATTATCTTATTTGATTGGATAAGTTTTCCTTATCATTTTTATTTTATTTTTGCATTCCTGCCTTGGAAGTTATACATCCTAAAATTTCAAAATATTCTAAAATTTAAAAAATGATAACATACCCATTTGACATGAATTCTAAAGCAATTTATATCCTTTTCTCCTAAGAATACTTAGATTAAAATGCTTTTATATGTTATTTGACTTCTGACATTTTAATTTTACTCCCCACCCCATCCAACCAGAAATCATTTTTATTATTATCTTATATAGTCAACCCTTCTTTAGATGTAGCACTGTATCCAGTACATTCCTTTCTCACCACTCCTTCTTCCAATACATTTCTGCCTTCTGAATTTAACTTCTTTTACCATGAAATATATCCTTAATTAGAGGAAATCTTCTCTCTTTTGTTCTTGATTTAAATTTTTAAAAAAAATTTTTTCCTTATTTCAGAATCAAAGTTAAGCTGGATAGTGATTATAAACAATTTTCTTTTAGCACATTAATTTATTCCCATATATTCTGGACTCCATTATTGCTACTAAAATATTAGTAAAGGTAAAATTTCTTTTTTTAAGAAAATTAGTCTGTTTCTTACTCTTTGATTATTTTTACAAACTCTTCTTTGCCTTTTTATTCAGCAGTTTAATTTCAGTGTGGTCAGGTGTACATTTTACTTTTATTTTTTTCTATAGTTTATTAAATATGTTTCCCTAGTCAAGGACCCTTATCTTTAATCAGTTATGGGAAATTCTCAGTAGTAATCTTTAATATCAGGTTTTTCTGTTTTCTGGATTCTTTTCTTCAGATACTTTAATTAATATGTTAGACCTTCTCCTTCTATCATCAAGGCCTGTTAACTTTTCTTTCTTGTCTTCTATTTAACTGTGTTCATTCCTGGATAATTTCATCACATACATATTCAAAGGTACTAAACCTGTTCTGAGGATGTATTTTTTATTTCCAGAAGTCTAACTTCATTCTTTTTAAAATTTCCCAGGTCCTTTGTGATTATGCCTTTTTGATTATAACTTATGCCTTCAATTTCTTTTTCCCATTAATATAATTATTGATATTTAAATCTATCTGACATGTCTGTTAAAGAGTTTAGAAAGGAAATACAAATATTTTATTAAAGAATTTATAGAAGGACATACACAAACACAGTAGTTCTCTGTATGGTGAGATTAGAGTGGATTTTTCATTTTGCTTATTTGTTGTTGTTGTTTTTACTTTATTTCTACATTGCTTATGTAATAACAGATACCCTTCAAAGCCAGAGAAAATAACTAGTTTTATGGTGCCAGGTTACCTATCATACAAACATCCTGATAATAAATAAATGTCAAATAGCCAAACCTACCATATGACAACCTACTGAGATCATTCAGATACCTAAACTGATTAGGGATCAGGCATAACTGTGGTTTAATACCACACATTGGATATCAAAAAAAAAAAAAAAAAAAGAAGTCAAGGTTTTAAAAAAAGACACACTTTCTAAGATATTTTCAAATACATTTTATATCACCTCTAAAGTGTTTTCAAGCCAATGGAATGTCTGTAGCTTTCAGAATATTGTGCAATTTTCCTTTTCATATAATAATATTTCCCATTATGCATAATCTAACTGCAGTATGATTCTGTTTTAATACAAATCAATAATTTTCAAGCATTTTTAACAACCTACTTCATGCCATTTTAGAAAAGCACACATAAACATACAGCCCAGAGTATACACCTCTGATTTATATAAGAGGAATTATCCATTTAGCTTTTCTACAAAATACTTTAGGCTAAAGAAAATAAGAAATAATTTGAAAATTGCATAAAGAGAGAAAAATCATTGTGGCATCTTCCAGCTAACAATTTTCAAAAATAGCAAAACTTTTTTTCCTTATATATTATACTACTATGTTTCAAGAATTCTTTACAGTCATTCTGTAAGTATTTATATTGAAATTTATGAAGCATGTATATTAAGACAATGAAAAATTCACCAATTTTGATTAGTACACTTCAACAAAAAATTTTTTTTAGCTTAAATGGCCAAAGTATTACTTCACGTACATATAAATTTTATTGGACCCAGAAGCTGACAAGTTTGTTCAAAAGTGATGATGGACAGGTTTCTGAAACAAAAGAAAGGCTCAATAGCAACTTTAAAAGAAACATCTTTGTTCAAAGAAACATTTTAATGTCCCACATAGTGAGAACTTTCTTCCTTTTCTAGTTTTAAAGTGTTTTTTTTTAAATGGCAAAGTCCATATTTTCTTGAAAGTCTTTAAATGTATTAGTTATTGGAAGAGATACTACACTTGTTTCTAATAGGAAAATCCATATGCAGGCACTCAGTTGAAGGAGTGAGTTTAAATTCAGTAGGTGGAATGGAATTGCAACCAGTTGCAAAAATAAGAATATCTTCCATTGTTGTTGCAGTTTTACAATTTTCAATAGCTTGTAAGTAAATATTCCAAAATCCCAAAGTTTTATGTTAGACAATGGGTAAACTGTAAAAAGATCACTAAGAATTTTCACAGAAAGATTATAAGGTTTATGATAGAGGATGCTGCAAAATGCCTCTGGAGAAATCAGAATTTTCTCTAAAATGCAGAGTTTTCAGACCCTGCTTAAAACTTTTGAAAGGTGTTTGGGCTCTCTTAATTACATGGTCAAAAAGTATGTCTTTTACCAACATATATTTGTCACTTAATGTCTAAGACATCCAATAAGCTGTAGGTAGTTAGAGCATTCATTTATTGCTGAGTTAAAGTCAGCCATATTTGTTGTACTATTTATCTTGGGCATAAACAGACAAGTTCTTTGACAAGGACCCTTCAAACAATGATGACCTTTCAAGATGCTGCATTGAAAGCCTCGGAAATTCTTGTTTTGATCCAGGATGCTCTTGGCCAAATTTATCATTTTCGTTTACATAGGTTATTTCAATTGAGTATACAGGATTAAAGCTTTGATTTCTGAATCTATCTAAGGTGCTATTCCAGATATTGGCTTTGTTGATATATAATCTTTTAGTTTTTCTTTTAATTGGGAATCCTAACTCTATTAATACAGTTTAAAAACTCTTCTAAATTTGCTGCCTTGCCTTCTTCTAACAGGTTGATTCCTTGCTCCTTTCCAGACCAGTGGGACTTCCAGGGGTGTTCTCATTAGATCTGGGGTCCAGGTGACTGAGTAATTTCAGTGATGACTGTTCTAACAAACAATCAGTAATATCCATGTGACTTGAATTAGGCTAAGTGTGCTTTTTGGCTTCTTTTGAAATCCCCTGAATTGTAGATGATACCTTCCACATTCCAAACACTCCCAATTTTGTTCCCATGATTGTGGTGAGCAACAGTCTAAATGGGTTCCACTAGAACTGTTGTGGAATTTAAGAGAAGTTCAATTATTTGAGTATAGAGAGGCCAGGACTCAGGAATGATTTTGAGAAGGAAAAATGGTTTATTGACGGCCGGCCGGACTCGGGAGCTTTCAGTTTGAATCCCGACCCCCGAACAAGATTTTCAAACGTCTTTTATACAGAGAGGAAAGGCCACATGGTCCCTTTGTTTCAGTTCTCAATAGGCTTCAATTAGCATATATCTCTTCCACATCTTAGGTAAGCTTTTAGCATGGACTCCAGACATTCTAGATAAGCCTTGGTTTTTTCATTTCCCCTAAATACTTAAAGTTTATAGCCCTTGCATTGTTAAACATTTCCTGGGACTGGAGCCGCTGTCACTGTCCCTAAGGGCAGGACTGCAGCCTCTTACCGTTCCACACCCACAAGTCAAACAACTTAGTTATCTCTGAAGAGACACAGAGCCTTCCACCCATAGCCCACATCAGAACCACAACATTGACAGTGTTTTATTTCTCATTTACTGTCAGGTGCATTCAATTCTTGCCCTTTACAGTGACATCCTTGGACATCACAAGGCTCATGGTGCTGCAAAAGCTCTCAATAAGCATTTTCCTCTAGTTCTCAAGACACATCTTTTTCAGGAATATGAATTCCATTCTCAACATCTCTTTCTGAAATGTATCACTATCATTGCATACATGCATCTGAAGAAAAATACTCCTGCGTTTATTGCTTGAAACTGTAAACCGTTTCTGTGAAACCAAGCATTCTTACTACAAGGATTTCATAATATACTATATGTTGGACTAGGCTCAATAAATTCCAAACGGCACATGGTAAGGGCTGTCTATAACAATTAGATGTAATTATTTGAACAGGTTGATGGTTCCAACGAAATGACCCAAAATTGCCAGTAATCTGGAAAATACATTCTCTCTGAAGGCCACATGGAAAATGGTAATAACTTTTTACATCGGGGTGCAACATATGCAATTAAAGCACCAGATTCCTTGCAAAGACAGGTTTTCAGTTTAGAACCTCTCTTCACTTACTTCCTGATGTCTTCTATAGAAAACCATAAACTCCTTCTTCTTTACCTCTCTGCCAAATTCCACTTGACATCAATGAGGTTCTGTGTGTCACCAGATTAATTTTCATTCATTTTACAAGGCGGTCTTGGCAGAAGTTCCGTGACGGCGGTAGCACTTTTCCATTCTCACGCCGCGGGACACGCCAACCGGGAGCCGCCCCATCCAACGGCCAGTAAGATTCAAATGTCCCTGCAGTTTTATTTAAAATGTTTTGTTTTTGTCAGGTCTGCTGACCATATGGGCTACCCTGCAAGAAGCAAGCTCTCAGGTATGTTATATCCTTCAGTGTTCAGTAACTTTGTGTCTTGCGCAATTGTCATTAAAAGACCTTTATCCTTTAAAGGAGGTTTGCATCTGTGTCTCCCAAACGTCTTTAATGATTATCACTGGCCCTTTTATGTTCATTTTACAGATTGGCAGTACCTAGAGCGAGCAAATTTGAAACACAGGCCTGTAACTTCTCAGGGAAGACTGTTTTCCCAATCAGATTTCAACCTTAGAAAGTTATCATTCCCTCTCAGTAACTCGTACCATTTGTTGGATGATTGGTCATTTAGAAGCTTTTCACTGATTTATTAATGACCAAAATGTACTGCCTTCATCTGTGAACCTGAATGTTAACACCCTCTCCTCTCCCGTAGTTGAATGATTTTAAATTCTAAGTCCTTTGATTTTGAGACTAGTAACTCTCCATACAGCTTCTACGGATTCAGCTCATTCACTAGATCATCTGGTTTCCAGTTTTCTTGTGGCTTTTTTACTTGAGGGAGACAAATGCATTCATATAGCTATGCTTTTTTTTTTTTCTTTATTTTTAAAGAAGTTTTATATTATATAAAAGTTACATCAAAAATACAGGCGATTCCCATATACCCCACCCCTCCCCCATTAACAACATCTTTCATTAGTGTTACAATTGATGAACAAATATTGAAGTGTTTCTGCTGATCATGTTCTATAGTTTATGTTATGGTTTACACATTACACATACAACTTTTAGATTTTGGCAAAATGTATAATGGCCTGTATCTGTCACTGCAGTATAATGCAGAACAAGTCCAATGCCCCTCAAATGCCACATTTTATATCTATTCCTTCTTCCTCCCCTCAGAACCTCTGGTGACCACTGCCTTTATATCAGTGTTACAAGCTCTTCCATTACTAGAATAATAAAAAGTCTACTTTGGTCCATAGTTGCATTCCCCCATTATGTTTGCTCATTCCACAATCTTGAGGATTTGGGGATAATGATGCCCACTCTGTTTCTGATTGAGAGGGGGCTTAGATCCCATGGGGCAGATGGATGGAACTGTCTTGCTTGTAGATGTAGATACTCTGGGTTTTGGGATGGGAGCTGTCCATCCTCATTTCCTTGTTAGTCGTCCTGGGTGAGTTCGATGAACTGGAGAACAGGTATTTAGCTGCAACTCTGCTGAGATTTGGGCATATGAACAGACCAAAGATTTAAGCCTCTGGGACATAAATTTAATAGGTGTAGTGCTAATTATAGGTTCAAATAAAAGGGGCAAAAGGACCAAGTGTAGGTTAATTACAAATGAATCTAACTCTGATTCTTTGGGGAGATAGGTTATCATATATTTCAAGGTCTACTGATGGGGTGCCAATTTCCTGGGGTTGTCTGTCTTATTGGGTCCAGATATCTCTAGAGCCCTTTGGAGCACTCCTGCTTGAGGCATTGTTTTCTGTGGCAGAAATGAGATCCTTCAGAGAGGTGAATAAGCACAGCCTCTGGAAATAACTCTTGATTCACTTTGAAATCTCTTAGCCATAAGAAATAATTTGTATTCAGTATGTCCCCCTTTTGGTCAAGAAGCATCACACAATTGGTGCTTCTTAATATCCCTTGGTGCCAGAAAAGCTCATCTCATGTCCCTTATCAGGGGGAAGGCATGGAAGTTATGCTTTTAAAAGAATACTTGCTATACTTCTAGAAATTTTTTGAATTTTGTAGCAAGATTTTTAGTCAATATTACAGAAATGGAAGTCCAAGGTGGTTGTTATACAAATCCCTAATAGAAAGGGCTACTTTTCAAGAAGCAGACTTTCAGTCAGATGAAGTGGATGAGAAAGGCCAAGGACCACTTCACTGGGATTAGACAGAGGTTTGTGCAAGATCATTTCAACTCCAATATTCTATCATAGAAATAACTTTATAATTCATGTAGGGATGAAATTGTCAATTGTGTACTAATAAACTGGATCTGAAACAATAAACTGAGCAAAACTGAGCAAAACAAAAATAAATAATTCCCCCAAAGCACTATTTGTAGCATTTGCTAATTTTCATGGTGTAAACACTGCCACTGGTAGCTGCTTCCTGGATATGGCCAGCCTGTTCTTACTATTATGAACCAGTTCCAGTACATCACTGCATTTAGTATATATTCCCAGATATGTATTTGTGTAGAAATGATATTTTCACTTTTTCTTGGCAAAAGATATCCTAAGTTTGAATTTCAGACTACACTTCAGAACAGATATCATCAAACTTTTTAAAATAAAGGGCATGGTAATAAATATTTTAGGCCTCATATAGTCTCTGTTGCATATTCTTTCTTTACAACCCTTTAAAATGAAACGACTCCTCCATGGCAAGCCCAAAGCTGGATTTGATCCAGGGCTATAGTTTGCTGGACCCTACTCTGGCAGCTTGTGATTATTTTGCCTTATAAAAAAACTGTGATTGAGCTTTCTTAGAGAAAATAAGAAAATCACAGTCTCTATTTCCTAACATCTTGTAACATTTGGGCAATTATCAAACCAAGAAATTTCTTCTGGCATCAGTGAGGTGGCAAAGGAAAAAAATACATGCTTTAAAAAGAAACTTCCCATAAAAAATGAACATAGAAATTGCTACCTTATTATTATAGAAATACTTTCTGACCAGCTGCAGTTATCAGTTTTAAGATTTCAGTATCACTGAAACAAAATTGATGAAGATACAGGCCATTGTAAATTGAATACAGAAAATTACACTTCCTATCAGAAATAAAAAACTAAAAATGAGATCAAATGAGACAAAGGGGCAACTGGGAGGAGGAAAATGGAAAAGAAAAATGTTTTCCTTTATCTATAAAGGGAGATTAGGTAGCAAAATTGAGAAGATTGGTCAGAATAAACAGCAAGAAATCAGAGCATAAATCACAAAATATATACTATTCATTAGCTGATAGCTGTGTTAGTGTATTTTAACTCAGAAATAATTGCTAGTAGTTACTTGAGTAGATGAGAGATGTACCCATTTTTTTTTCTAAGTAGGTAGAAAGCTTTAAGATCCAAATCAGTAATTTCTTCTATAGTTCTGAACTTGGTCATCTCTTAAAAGCTCAGCAAAAGTGTTTGTTATTGCCTTGTGAACATTGAGAAATAAATATCTTTCTTTCAGAATGGTGTGGTTTGCATGACATATATTCTAAATCAAAATGAAATTTTCTTATGCCAGCAATGGCTGCCTTATAGAAGATATCTCTAGGTTATTAAATATGGATAACTAACTTCTATGATGTATTAGTATCCTTGTGATAAAGCTACTTTACCTTTAAAGAATATTCCAGGTAAAGAAGGTACCCATTTTTTAACTCAGAAAATATTAATTGATTTCCTCTTTTGTGTTAGTGTTTCAGGCACTAAAGATAGAGCAGTGATTAAGACAAAGCCTATGCTTTCCTTGTATTTATAGTCAGAGATATTGGGTGGAGAGTGGGAGGGAGAAGAGAGTGAACAAAAATAAATATATAATATACCAATTGGTGATCAGGTCTAAGAAGAAAAATATAGAAGGATGGAGAAGTTCTATCTGATATGATTGTAGCAAAACTCTGAAAGATGGTGAGGGAATGAGCCATTTGGATATCTGCTGGACGAGAGTTCTGGGAGGAGAAACGGTAAGGGTCTGATGAATGATGAGTGAAAGAAGAGATGCAAGATTGTGGAGATAGCTGGGACAATACTACCTAGAGCCTAAAGGTTTTTTCGGAATGATAAGGTTGGCTTTGAAGTATTCCAAGTAGAGAGGTGTGGTGTTTAAAGCTGTATGTACCCCAGAAAAACATGTCCTTAAATTTAATCCATTCCTGGGAATGTGAACCCATTATAAATGGGACCTTATGATGAGAATACTTCAGTTCATGTGCTACCCACCTAAATCACGATGACTCTTAAGTTTACCACTGGAGTCCTTTATGAGAGAATGAAATTTAGAGATGTAGAAAGCCATGGCAGCAAGAAGCTAAAATCAATGAATCCTGGAAAAGAAGGGAAAGACCAGCAGTGCTGCCATATGCTTTGCTGTATGACAGAATGAAGGATTGCCAGCAACTGATCTTCAGGAAGAAAGCATTGTTTTGATAGTGTCTTTTTGTTGTTGCTGTTTATTTATTTCTCCCCCTACCCCCATTCCTCCCATTGTCTACTCTCTGTGTCCATTCACTGTGTTTTCTTCTGTGTCTGCTTGTATTTTGATTAGGTGGCTCCAGCAACTGATCCTGGGACTTTCTGGAATGGGAGAGAGGTGATTACTCTCTTGTGCCACCTCAACTCCCTGTTCTGCTATGTCTTCTTATTTTCTCTCCTCTGTGTCACTTGTTGCATCATCTTGCTGCACCAGCTCTCTGCATCAGCTGGCACTCCTGTGCAGTGAGGCTTTCCTGCACAGGGCGGGATTCCACATAGGATGGCACTCATGCATGGGGCAGCATTCCCACATGGCCCAGAATTGGTGTGGGCCACCTCACCATGTGGACCATCTTGCCCTCACCAGGAGGCCATGGGAATCAAACTCTGGACCTGCTATATGGTAGACAGGAGTCCTATTGGTTGAACCACATCTGTTTCCTGATAGGGTCTTGATTTGGAAATTTTCCTCCTCAAAACAGAGTAAATCAGTTATCATTGTTTAATATGGCCTATTTCATGGTATAGATCTGCCTAGGAAATCAAAACAGATTTTGATACCAGGAGTGGGGTGCTGCTATTGAGAAAAGAAAAATGTGGAATGGGTTTTGAATTGCATAATAGGTAGAGACTGGACGAATTGTAAGGCATTTGATAGAAAAGGCCTTGATTGCTTTGAGAAAACTGTTTATAGAATATATATGCTAAAAGTACTTCCCATGAGGACTTTGAAGAAAATAATGAATGTGTTATTGGGAACTGGTGGAAAGGTGATCCTTGTTTTAAAGTGGTATAGAACTTGGAAAATTGAGTTCTGATGTCAGATGGAAAGCATAACTTGAAGACTATGAACTGGGATATTAATCTGAAAGATTTCCAAGCTAAATGTGGACAGTGCAACTGGGTTCTCCTGGCAGCTTCTAATAAAATGCAAGAGGAAAGAAATTAACTGAGAACTGAACTCCTGGGCACAAAGGAACTGTAAATTGATGGTTTGAAAAATTCTTAGTTTCTGGAAAACCATTCCCCAGACAATAGTGCTCCAGGGGATGATTTAACTTAACATGGAGTTAGTCAGCAATTTCCATGCAACTCAAAATTGGGGGTGCAACTATGCCTAAAGGATCTATGGAAAGTTATTTTATCTGATGATTTGGGACCCCATGTACTACATGCAAAAGTGCCAGGTTTTTCTGTGAGATTGCTGTGAATAGAACCACTGCCAACCTGGACTACAAAGGACAGAAAAGGGACAGAACCATGGAAGCTGAGGTCTAGATCTAAGACATCTTCTCAGGCCAAGAGAATGGGTCCACCCATGTGTGTGGAAAGGATGATTCTTCCCTGGCTCTTGCAGAAGATGGGCTTTCTTCACCATTGTTCAGGATGAGTGCTGCCACACCAGTGTTCTGAGAGGATGGAGCTTGTGCTCAAGAATTTGCAGAGAGCTTGGCTGCCATCTCAGTGTTTAGAGAGAGTGGAGTCTTAATCCCAGGGTTCGAGGAGAGGATGGCTGCTGGGCAAGTGATTGGAAGGGGTGGGGCTTCCACTGGATTCTGTGTTTATGGGTTGGGAGATTACATATCATTAAGATGTCAATACTACCCAAAGCAATTTATAGATTCAATGCAATCCCCATCAAAATTCCAGCAACAATCTTTGCAGAAATGGAAAAGCCAATCATCAAATTTAAATGTAAAGTTAACGGGCCCCAAAGAGCTAATGCCATCTTGAAAAAGAATGAAGTTGGAGGACTCACACTTCCCGATCTTAAAACTTATTACAAACTCTTGGTAAACAAAAGAGCATGGTACTGGCACAAGGGCAGACATATACACAAAAGAAATAGGAGTGAGAGCTGAGAAATCAACCCTCAATCAGTTTATGGCCAACTGATTTTTGACAAGGTGGCAAAGACCCCTCCTTTGGGAAAGAATAGTCTCTTTAACAAATGATGCTGGGAGAACTGGATCTCCATTAAAAAAAAAAAGGCAAGGAAGACTTCTACTTCACATCATATACAAAAATCAACTCAAAATTGATCTAAGACTTAAATATAAGAGAAAACTATTAAACTCCAATTAAAAAATTGTAGAGAAGCATCTTTAGGACCTTGTGCTAGGCAATGGCTTCTTGGACTTTATACCCAAAACACAAGCACTAAAAGAAAAATTAATAGGACGTCATCAAAATAAAAAGTTTTGTTATTCAAAGGAATTTATCATGATAGTAAAATGACAACCCATACAAAAGTAGAAAATATTTGGAAACCACATATCTGATAGAGGATTAATATGCAGCATATATAAAGAAATGCTTCTACTTATCAAAAAGACAAACAACCCAATTACAAAATGGGCAAAAGACCTGAACAGACATCTCTCCAAAGAAGATATACAAATGGGCAGAAAGCATATGAAAAGATTCTCAACATCTTAGCCATCAGGAAAATGCAAATCAAAACCACAATGAGGGAATTGGACTTGGCCCAATGGATAGGGCATCTGCCTAACACATGGGAAGTCCACAGCTCAAACCCCTGGCCTGCTTCACCTGTGTGGAGCTGGCCTATGCACAGTCCTGATATGCACAAGGAGTGCAATGCCATACAGGGGTGTCCCCTGCATAAGGGAGACCTTCACCCAAGGAGTGTGCCCCATAAGGAGAGCTGCCCAATGTGAAAGAAAGTGCAACCTGCCCAAGAATGGTGCCACACACACAAAGACCTGACACAGCAAGATGATGCAACAAAAAGAAACACAGATTCCTGGTGCCACTGATAAGGATAGAAGCCATCACAGAAGAACACACAGTGAATGGACACAGAGAGCAGACAACTGGGTGGGTGGGAGGAGGGGAAGGAGAGAGAAATAAATAAAAACAAAACAAAACAAAAACCCACAATGAGATACCATTTCATACCCATTAGAACAGCAGTTATTGAAAAACTGGAAAATAGCAAATGTTAGAGAAGATGCAGAGAAATAGGAACACTCATTGATTACTGCTGGCAATGTAAAATGGTACAGTTTCTGTGGAAGACATTTTGGCAGTTCCTCACAAAGTTAACTATAAAACTAAAATATGATCTGGCAATTCCACTACTAAGTATATACCCCAAAAGAATTGAAAACAAGAACTCAAACAACTATTTACACACTGATCTTCATAGTGGCATTATTCACAATTTCCAAAATATGGAAGCAACCCAGGTGTCCATCAACCAATGAATGGATAAATAAAATATAGTATATACATTCAATGGAATGTTATTCAGTCTTAAAAAGGAAAGAAATTCTGATACACACTGCAACATGGATGGCCACTGAAGACATCTTGTTGAGTGAAATAAGCCAGACAAAAACATAACAAATATTGTGTGATCTCACTGATTTGAAACAATTGGAATAAGAAAACTCATAGAGTCAGAACCTACAATATAGGTTACCAGGCATTGGGGTGGGGATATGGAATGGGAACTACTTCAAATGTACTGTGTTCCTATTTGGAAGGATAGAAATATTTTGGAAAGGGATGGTGATAATGATAGAACAACACTGGGAACACAACAGCACTGTAATATATGTCTGAATATGTTTAATAGGAGAAACATTAGATTGTATATATGGTAAGAGATTACAATTTTTTAAAAATCTGGGGAAATACACTGCACAAACAAGCAACCCTAAGTTAAACCACGGACTTTAATTAATAGTATAATTATAAAACTGTGCCATCATCAATTTTAACAAATATTCCAAACCAATGCAAGTATTGGTGGTAGGGTGATATATGGGAATCCTGTATTTACACCTGATTTTTCTGTTAACCCACAATTTTTCTAATTAAAAAAAAACCCAAACTGAACACATAAACTAAACATAAGCAAATAAATTCCCATTGTTTAACCTGACCAATTTCACGGTATTTGCTTTAAGCACCCTGGAAATAGAACAACAACCTTCTGGCTGTTATCTGAGATGAGAACGATGGGATGAGCTGGGGGAACTGTAGACATGAGCTATGTAAAGTGTTCAGATAGGCATTAATGTTAATTTTGAGATTTTTATTTGATACTAGTCACCATTATATGTCCAGCTGCTGGAAATATTTTTGGAATGTAGGAAATTTTAAAACCAGAGAGGTATTTTATGATGATATTTAAAAGCATCAGTTGATGATGATGACATGTAGTGTTTCCTATGGGACAGGCACAGTTTTAATCCTCGGAGCAACCCTGGAAGACAGGTATTAATATTTATATTTTATGAATGAGAAAACTGAGGCACATGGTGGTTAATTATATTTCTTATAATCTGCTTACACTTAGTATGAAGCAGAATTGTTACAAATGATACATCAATTGTAACAAGTGTTCCACACCAATGCAAGTGGTGTGGTGGTGGGGTGGTATATGGGAATCCTGTACTCTATTGTTTTGTAAACCCACAACTTCTCTAATAAAGAAAAAACATTTTTCAAACTGTAAGAAATAGGAAACGACCTGCATTTTTAAAAAAACAGTTGCTAAATATTTCTAATGTGGCATCCTTTATTAAGATGGATTTTCTACTTACCATTCTTGTGCTCTATTGGCTGGACTAGGAGTGGATGACCGGGGTAGGCTAGCATAAGGAAAGGGAAGACTTGGGTCACAGCTGAAGACCTGGCAGACAACATGGCAGACAAACAACATGGCCATGAGACTTCACCCAGAAACCTCCTGAGGGCCAGTCTACTGGAAAGATTTCCCAAGACCTGGCTACAAGATTCTACATTGAACTCTTTCTGGGGTCAAGGAGATGCCCCAGATAACCCCAAAGAGGCCTCCTCATTGGGCCTCTGAGCACTAAGAGGTGGGGATCATAAGGCAAACAATCAGAAGAGCAAAAGGTTGGAGCTTTTTCCAACATTTGGAAGGGTGAAGAGTCAACGTTCTAAAAGGCCTAACCTGAGCCTTCTGCCTGCCTGACTTACCCTGCAGCACACTGCAGTCCATATCTAGGAAAATCCATTCTTTTCTTATTCTTAATAAGCTCTTTACTCCCTTTCCTACCCTATGGCTGTCTTTAAATTCTTTCATGTGACAAAAGTCAAGAACCTAGAAGCCCAGGACCCAGAGGGTTCTCCTAGCATAACCAAAAGTCCATGGGCAAAATCCAACTCACCCTTTGATTTTGTAAATAAAGTTTCACACGCACATGCAAAGACACTGAGTTGGAATGTAAACTCAGGTAGAATGACTTCCAGAATCACTATATGCTTCCACATGAGAATCACGGGAATAGCCAAAACCATGTACCTCCTGATAGGATGCATTGGGAATAAATCAGCATAATTTCATCATATCTGAGATGCTTCTGCCAAAAATGCACAATCTGAATCTAATAAGGAAACATCATGCAAATCCAAATTGAGAGACATTCTGCAAGATAACTGGACTACATCTTTAAAAATGTCGAGGTCATAAAATACAAAACTCAGCCGAATTAAAGATTAAAGTGACCTGAGAACTGAATGCCAAGCATTCTTTTGGATTTTCTGTTGCTGTAAAAATCATCACTTTGACATTGGCAAAATTTGAGTAAAATTTGTGGATTAGAGAATAATATCGTGTCACTAATGTCTATATTTTATATCTCTTAAATCATACTTAACATGCTTTAAAACATGTCTGAAACTATTGGCCAAGATTTCTAGGCAGAATAGACATTGATAAATATATGTGGACTGCGTGAATGCAATGTGTAAGAATTTGAAGTGATTTTTCAAATTTGATTTCTTAATACCAAAGCTGGGAATTCTCCTTTAATGAGGATTTTCCAAGCACAGTGTCTGGTAGCTAATAAGAAGAATAGCTATAATTATTGAGAAAGTGATACTTTACCATCACCATACTCTGGCATCATCTGTGGAAGTCTTGAAGGAAAGTGTCACTTGTACATGCAGAGAGGAGTGAACAGGTAGAAAGAATGGTGTGAACAAACTCCTAAGGGAATGTTGACATTTTGTTCTTGCAACAATGACTTGAAGAATTTGACTGAGAAGATTTAGCCCATGTAGTGGAGTTAAATTTAGAGATGTAGGGATAGGGCAGCTTACCATATCTTGGGTTCCATGATGAGAAGATTGGACTTCACCCAGTGCCTACTAAGGAGGGACTAAAGGATTTTGAGTAGGGGTGATATGTCCTGAGCATTAAGAGAATTAATTTAATAATAAAAGAGTGAAGTTTTCACAGAGATAGGGAATGAGCTAGGATATTATTACATTACCTTTCATTATTTAACTGTAGTTAAGTGTGCCTACTATTAAATATATTTGAAATTTTTTGTTTGGGCTATAGCAGTTCTTTTTAAAAATGGCCTCTATTCTATGTAATTCTTGCTAAATATTGAGGTATGACAAAAAACATACCAGGCAAAACGTGACAGTGGTTTTCCCTTGAGACTAAGGTGGGTCATCTGTAACCCTTGGCATCCTTTTATTTTAATGACAGCTGAAACACCAGGGCATTTCTACTAGCCCACTACATTTAATAACCCTCATAGTTATGGTTTCCTGGAAGCAACAGATATGCCCAGAGAAACTTATTACTTCATAAAAAGTTCATCTTTTAGAGTTTTCCAGACATGATGAAATATTTAGGGTCTTGTTTAGGTCTCCAGAGTATAGCAGAAGTCTAGTAAATGGACTTAGAAAATGCAAAACCTCTACATGTCAGATGGTTGCTGTAAGTCATTTGTTACATCCTGACTACACCCATAAAACACCTCATTCTTATGTATTTACTTAGGGAATGCCTCTATTCCACATACAAATAAGAAAGAGATTGGCTTGGGGAAGTTGTAACAGATGACCAAGCCCCGTGGTAAATGTGAGGCAGATGCAGAACTGAGATGTCTCCATCATACAAGTGTTTTCTTAAGTTTGCCTACTCAGAGAGTGGGACCACCAGAGCTCCTGGCAGAAACTCCTGTTATGTCTCTAAGGACATAATTGTTTCACTGTGGATGCCTCTTTGAGCTTGTAATATTCAATGTGTTCATTTTTCAAACCCACAAAATCCTACAAGCTCTCTGGAATAGCTGGACTGATTGGTTATTTTGATGTGAAATTGTTTAGACACCAGTTCAGTTGGCCCACATGGTAGGAAGACTAAGAGGAACATTAGTTAATGAAAGATAATTTTTAGCTGGTTCCTATTTTTATTTTCCAGAAATGAAAACATATGGAAAGAAAATATCTAGATCTCCAAATTTGAAAATATATTACTGATACCAAAAATACTTGCAAAGTGGTGTAATAGATAAAACTCCACAGAACTGCATTTCATTTGACAGTCCTGAGACTTTTCCCAGTGACTGCACAAAAGCATTAAATAGAAAGGACCTAGGGATAGGTATTGGATCAATATGCACCAGTAAGTTTGTGAAATCAATTTTTTGCTCCTCAGATACAGGAAAATTGATATAACAAAAGCTGTATAGCTCCCATTAATTGCCCACACTAACAGAAAATTTATCAATTAATTATTGACATGTTCAAAACCATGGGAAAATAGCACTAGCTCCAAGGTTAAGTGTATAATGTAGAAGCCTTCCCTGCTGAGTGAAGGTGCAACTAGAAGCCAAACAGATTTTATAAAACTAAATAGTTCCAAAAATTGATAGCTCTATACTTGGGTTCATGTCCCTCCCCAACTCAGGTCTTGCCTCAGACATTAGGGATCTCAAGTGTATGCCTCTTAAGGCTTTGGATAGAATCCCTGCTAACAACATTGGTAATTTAACATTTCCTAGCATTTACCATGTGCTAAATATTTTGATAAGCAAATAACATTAAGTATGATACCATAATATCAGAATGGGAGACTATTAGAATGTGCTCTGTGGAAAGCAACAGAAAACCTAGAAAAAAGGGGCTTAAGCAAATGAGATTTTAAGTTTTTCCATATATCAAAAGTTCAGAGGTTAATGTCTAGGGATGGTGCATTTGCTCCATGGTATGTAAGAAATCTTATGCCATCTTACTGTATAGTGTGCTTCCTCATGTACAATATAGCTGCTTCTAGTCCAGGTAATGTGTCTACACCAGAAACAAAGGGGGAAGCAAAAGAGAAGGGGCTAAAATTGATTGCCTGGTGATTCTGCTCCTGGATGAGAATCTTTCTTGGAAGCCCCTCTCAAGAATTTTCTCATATATCTCAATGGCTAGCGTCAAGCCAGGGAAAATTGAATATTAACTTGGCACATTGATGCCAAAAACTAAATGGGGTTTGTGTATAAGGAAGAAAGGAGAATGGATATTGGGTAGTCAATTTGGTGCTACTGAGATTAACCAAGATAAAGTAACTTGTCAAAGTCACATGGCATATAAAAGGCCAACCTGAGTTTTGAATCAGGTCTGTCCAACTCCAAAGCACATGTTGCATGTCTCTTGACCTCTGCTCAACAATTAACAAATTAAAGAGGAATGATTGTTGGTGTGTTTCTTTGTGATTCTAAAATTAAGTGCTTGACAAAAATATTAAGTTTATTAAATTCAAACACATTTGTGAAATTGTGAAATACAAATTCACAATTTACCTTATTTATACCAATCAGGTTAGAAATAGAATATTTTGATTATGTCACTGATAACAAACCCATTATTAGAAATACAACTTATGAATTTGACACTGCATCTTGTTCTGCTATAACTGCTCATTTTTTCCTACCATGGTGTCCATAGGTATGGTTATATATTCTTTCTGTTACTATAATTTTAAAAGACATACATTTTAATGAAATGGGTTAAACTTGGCTTTCTAAAAGTCCATTTTCATTGTTTAAGTCTAAAATCTTTGTCAAAAGCATCATAAATGACCCAAATATTCTAGAATAGAGAAACACTTTGAACAGTCCAAATGTATTTGCTGTATAGATAGGAATTAGCTGAGCCAGATCAGTCTGGCTAAATAAAGTTATATGTTCAGTTCAAGGTTACCCAGCTATTAATTGACAGAGCTGAGATTTGGCCTGAGGTCTCTCTGGCTCCATAGCACATACTCAAACAGTGTAACTTGTTCTAGTCTGCTAAGCTACTCTAGCAGATACCCTGAAATGTGTTGACTTTTACAAAGGGAATTTATTAGATTACAAGCTTACAGTTCTGAGGTCCTGAAAACATCCAAACCAAGGCATCATCAAGATGATGCCTTCTTCCTGAAGTCCAACTGTTGGTGATCCTGGACTCCTCTATCACATGGCAAGGCATGTGGTGACATCGGCTGGTCTCTCCTTTCTTTTCCAGGTTTTATTACTTCAGCTTCTTGCTCTGTGGCTTTCTCTCCCCTTTCTCTCAGTTTTATTGAGATGTAATTCATATACCATACAATTAATTTATTTTAAGTGTGTGTTTCAATGGTTTCTAGCATATTCACAGACTTGTGTATCCATCACCACAACTAATTTTAGAACATTTTTATCATCCCCAAAAGAAACCTCATACCCCATTGGCAGTCATTCCCCTTTCTGCCACTCAACCCCCAGCTCAGCCCTAGGCAACCACTAATCTCTTTCTTGTCTGCATGGATTTGCCTAGCCTGGACATTTCACATAAATGGAGTCATGGAATTATACACTATGTGGTCTTTTGTGACTGGCTTCTTTCACTTAGCATAACGTTTCTAAGGTTTATCCATGTTGTAGCAAATATCAAAAGTACATTCTTTTTAATGGTAAACTAATATTCCATTGTATGCATATACCACATTTTATATATCATCAGTTGATGGACATTTGGGTTGTTTATACCTTTTGGTTGTTATAATTAAGGCAGCTAAGAACATTCATTTACAAGTTTTTGTGTGGATATGTATTTTCATTTCCCTTGGGTCCACACCTAGGAGCAGGATTGGTCATATGGTAACTCTGAGCTTAATATTTTGAGTAACAGCAGGATTATTTTCCTAAGTGGCTACACAATTTTACATTTCCACCAGCAGTGTATGAAGGATCCATTTCCTGTAGTTCTTGATGTTGCTTATCATTAAATATGTTTTCCTGGAAATATATAATTGTCTCAGCATGTTTTCCTGATACTTTTGGTAGAAGAAAAGCTATTCTTCTTTGAGAAAATCCAGGTTGGTCACAAGTAGAGAAGATTCTAACTAATGAGGTGCATTAACCTCAGGAATGCATGGAATCTTGTCCAAGGAGTCATGAGAGAAGGGGACGATGGGTGCCCAAAACATATGTGAATGACTGAAGACAAGAATTCGTGGATGAAGACTGTCCATGGTGTTTTCATGTTTTCAAGACAGAGAGAGTTTGGTTTAGTTACCTTGTATCAAGTAATTCCCCATGAAAGCCATCTCAGCCTTTTTAGTGCCATTAACAAGTTTAGAAATGTTATTGATTAAAGATAAGCAGATATTGGGTCTACAAATTTATATTCAGTGAGAGACACCAATGTACCCTATAAAATATCAGCATTTAGTTATGAAATTACAAACATTACCTGAAGAGGTTCAGGCTAAAATTTATTTCCATGATCCTTTGTTGGAAGCTTGACCAACTGAATTTAGTTTAAAGGACTGATGGGCAAAATGAATTTAATGAAATTCAATGCAGAACAGAAGCACATTGTTTATCCTGTATAAACTGACTTTATGTCTAGATACATTGAAATGTGACAAAAACCAAATTGTATATTTGGCTTCTATAAAGCCTGAGATCCTGTTAGCTTTTTATTGCAAGATGGCAAAGAGCAACAGCAGCAGCAACAAAAAATAATAAAGAATTTCAAAGGACACAAAAGAACTTTTTCTGGTAAATGTATAAACAAATATGAGATATTATCTGTTTTTATAAGTATTATATATATATATTTTAAAGCTTTATTTGTTTTTTATTTATTTCTCTCTTTCCCCCCCATTGTCTGCTCTCTGTGTCCATTCGCTGTGTATTCTTCTGTGTCTGCTTGTATTCTTGTCAGTGGCATCGGAAATCTATGTGTTGTTTTTTTTGTTTTTGTATCATCTTGCTGCATCAGCTCTCCATGTGTGCAGCCCCACAGCCCCACTGCTGGGCAGGCTGCACTTTTGTCTCACAGGGCTGTTCTTCTTATTGGGCACCCCCTTACATGTGGGGCCACACCCCTGTATGGCGCCACACTCCTTGTGCACATCAGCACTGCATGTGGGCCAGCTCACCGCATGGGTCAGGAGGCCCTGGGTTTGAACCTTGGAACTCCCATGTGGTTGGTGAATGCTCTATCCATTGAACCAAATTTGCTTCCCAGTAAATATTGTATTATAGCATAATGATACTAAAGGTAAATTCTTCATTTAGAGTATATATCATTTCAAGAGACATTCTCACTAACCAGAAGAAAGCAGAACTTTCAATTATTATTTTTGCAAATGTTGCCAATGCCTTCCCTACCTAACTTCTGCATATTCAGTGAGCTACTTTTTCAATAATATGTTATTTGAATTAGTAAAGCACCTTTTCTTTCCATTGCTGGTTTAAAAGGCATTTCCAAATTCACTTTCCCTTCACAGGAAGGCAGGTAAGTAGACATCATTCATAATTTTCTGTCTAGTGAATCTTCCTACTTTTATCTATGGTCTCTTCAAACACCCCTTTGAGGTCCCAAATCCATTTAATACCTTTACTATGAGTCCACACTAACACCTTGTTAAATAAAACCATCAAGATCTTACCATTTGCCAATTTTTCATGCCTTCTATTGTATATGGGCTAAATTTAACAAACTGATTGAAAAGTAATCCTTAGCAACACAGTTTTAATGGAAACAAATTACATCTGTGATACTTCTATATAACAGTAAAAATCAACACTTATGTTTGGGTTCTAGAATATATAATATATTCAAGAAGAAATGAGAAACAGGTATTTCAATGCACAGTTCATTGGTGATGAATGAAATGCATAATGCATATGGAAATCATTTATTAAATTAGTGCCTAGAGGAGAGATGGAGATGGTAGTAAATTCGGGAAAAATCCTGTTATTTAAAAGTCTTGTGCATATCAAATAAATAACAAAATCAATAATTTAAAACAGTATTAATTATGCACTGAATAAAAGAAAAATGACCAAATGAAGTCCAGTCATAAGATGTCTCAAAATAGAGTTTTATAGGGGCAGGAAAAAAGATAAACAGGTGATGTTGATAAAGGTTTCAGTAAAATGTCCTGATGTGGATTCTGTTCTTTTGGCTTTGTGGTAGGTGTATGTGATATGAATAGGCCTCAGAGAGATGAAATTTAACATTCAGTCCTCCCACAAACCTCCTCAAAACAGTGTTTTGGAAAAGAAATTGTTCTGTAGCTTTAACTGTAATTTTGATTATTCTCACACTACCCTAAAATGAAGTTAATTTAAGAAATCTGTATAATGGAGTTCTAAACTTATTCTCCAATAAATCACTGCCATTGTAATAATGGATTACTTAACATTACTACCCAGTGCATGGAATTCTTATAGGCTCTTCTAATTAATTTCTCCTATATAGACCCAGTCAACTACTATGAGAGTAAGTGGTGGCTATACTTGGTGTTTCATTTCAGAAAAAAATATATTTGTTATCTGTATCATCTGATCTTCAGCTCTCTATAAGTAGGGTTACCATATGATTTATCATGCAAACTAGGACATTTTTAAGAGCAGAAGAGGCACTATTATAATTATGGCAGAAATATAGGTGTAGAGTGGGAACAGGAAATATGGAACATACTGTTACTCCACGTATGGAGATTTTATGCCCAACAATAACCCATAGTCTGATTTTATCAAGATGAAAACAACCAAAATATGTGGAATGGATAAACAACTGTGGAATGGATAAATAAATTGTATTTATACAATGGAATACTACACTGCGGTCACCCCTCGGGCTGAAGTGTGGTTTGCTGGCCTGGCGGGGGAGCAGCCGCGGCAGGCCAAGCTGCTGCCCCCATAATAGGGTGGTTGGTCGGGCCCACCACCACCCCTGAAGGAAGCTCGGCATGGGCGCAGAGTGCCCTCGGGTCTCCCCTTCTCGGCAGCCATGCTTCCACGGCCGCCCCTCCTCCCAGATGGCGCCACCCGATGCCTTGTGGGGCGGCACCCTTCTTCTTCCTTCTCCCTGCGCAGGCACAGGGCAGAAAATTCCAGTCTGCCCTTTTCCCCTCCCCCGACAGCAGCAGCAGCCAGGTGTGGGTGGAAGAATCCAGCCCGCCCTTTTCCCTTCCCCCGACAGCAGCAACAGCCAGGCGTGGGCGGGAAACTCAAGTCTGCCCTCCACCCCAGCAACAGCAGCCACCAATCCCTAAACCCTGCCCCTTCCCCCAGCAACAGCGACAGCCAATCCCTAACCACCACCCCTCCCCCGTCCAGTACCGCCCACTGACCTTTCGCCGGCAACCAATCAGAACAGGGCGTGGCTTCGACCAATCAGCCTTCCCCAGCCCCTATAAAACTGTTGCCTCTCCCTCAGTAAAGTGGACTTGCGTGTTTACCTTGTCTCTGCGGTAGTTCTTCTGCCGTGCGCCCTCCAGTCCTGAGAGCCCCCGACAAGGGCCTGGCCTCCTTTGTCCCCAGTTCGTCGCCTGCTTCTCCGGGTGACCCCTTCGTCGCCGGCTTCTCCGGGCGACCCCTTCGTCGCCGGCTTCGCCGGGCGACCCCGTCAGCCAAACCGCGCAACCCCTTGTGAGACCGATCCCTCGTCTGCTGCCGGACCGACCCCTCGTCCCAAGTGGGACCGACCCTTCGTCCCAAGCGGGACTGACCCCTTGTCCAGAGCTGGACCGACCCCTCGTCCGCAGCCAGACCCCACCTCTACCGACCGAGCAAACCGTCGCACTACACAACAATTAAAAAAGAATGAACTATGGTTACATGTAATGATATGGATGAAATTCATAGACATAATGTTGAGCTACAGAAGTTAAGCTGTGATTATATGATTTTTTAAATGATCTTTTAAAATAGGCAAAACTAATAGATGGTGATTAAGGTCAGAATAATCTCCTTTTATGAAGTATTGTAAGAAGGCACAAGGAAGTCTTGTAAGGTTCTAGAAATCATGATTTGGTTAGTAATTACATATTTGTACATGTTTAAAAGTTCATTTTCTTATGACTTTATACTGAACATAAGCTAAACTTCAAAAAGTGAAGCAAATGTAGAAAAGGGATAGTATTCTCAAATATATCAGAGAGCAGTTATCAGAATAAGTTCAATGGATGCTGGTTGGATAAAAATAAAGACAAGAACAAAATGAATGTTTACCACTTCATCCTCTGCCGGGTCAAATCCTTCCACCCTGGCTCCCAGATGTACCTTTCTAGCTAAACTTAAAATTTTGCAAAGATGCTCTCTGCTCTTTATGGAATTTAACTTTGTTCTTTGCTATATTTATGAATTTGCTTATTCTGAATTGTTTCTTTAATATCCTTACCCTCAATAACTGCCTGCCAAAATCTTCCCAAGTCTGAAAAAGCACCTCAAATCCCTTCTTTATGATTACCCCCTCAGGTATACCAAGAGACATGTCCTCTGTTTCTCATTTTCTGCTCAGCATTGATCCATCTTTCTTTTCTCTCATCTTTCAATTATTCATTCAACAGATCTGTTGGACCTTATTCTGGTAACAGGGAATAAATACAGTGGTGGATGAGACCAAGGCTTTACCCTGGAGGAGCCTGTAGTTTCTTACCTAATGGTCCTTATTACCACATTCTGCCTTCTAGTGGAGGTATTTTGTGTCTGTATCTGAAGTCATTCTACCTTAATAAAGCTCCTTGAAAGCACAGGGAGCCCAAATTTTATTCATCTTTGCATTCCCCATAATGCCTCAGTGACAAAAATGTTTGTGAATTAAAATAAATTAAGTCGAATTGCTTGAAAATTTTCTGTGGGAAAATACCATAAAGGATTTTACAGTTTGGTTAACACTAGGTGGTTGATAAGATTAGTTAGCACTTTTAATAACCCAGGTCCATTGTACAGAAAATGGGCTGCCTAAAATTTAAGATGTTCTCCAATAGAATGACTTCCCAATTTTCAGCAGAGCCTGTGTGAATTAGGTTAATGTAATTCAAATTATTTCTGCTTCCATCAGTTTTAAACTTGGTTTATTTCACCATTTATTCATAGGGTAGAGAGGATCTGTCACCAAGATCTCCAGGAGATTGGCCTTTGTACTCCATGTTACTTTGTTAGCATGCCTGTGTGTTTTCATGAGAGTCTTGAACCCAGTTCAGTTTGAATTAGATTCAAGAACACTTTTGGGAAACTAATTTAGAAGCTTTGAATTAGATGCTTTTCTTCCTCTTTTGTCTTCCTTCTCTTGTATTACTGTTTACCCTCAATTATTGTTGAGATTTGTATAAACTTGCATCAAAGATGACCTCTAAGGGGAACAGATGTGGCTCTACTGGTTGAGCACCTGCATCCCACATAAGAGGTCCTGGGTTCATGGTCCCCAGGACCTCCTAACAACAAAACAAACAAATGAAAAAACCAACTCGGGGGAGCTGATGTAGTTTAGTGTTTGAATGCTGGCTTCCCACTTATGAGGTCCTGGGTTCAATCCCCAGCCTCAGTACCTAAAAAAAAAAGATGACCTCTGAGATACAATGATCTTCTGTTCTATTGCATAATTTTTTAGGGCTTCCTTACTGCCTACAAAATTACATTTAGAGAGAATCCCAAGTTCCTGGTATATAACATTAATAGTGAGAACAGATAAGCCTACATATTGGATTCAATATACAAATCATTTAGTGTGTTAGTAAATGTAATCATCCTTATATATCTTATTTCTTGTTATGTAGATATTTTGTAGCTATAGGACAAGGTATAGCCATGAAAATTATCTTTATCTGGGAATTTAGTGTTTTTCTCTTATGAAAACCATTCTAAATTGAAAGAAAAAGCACGTGAATAGAATAGGAATTTCATAAAGAAAACTTAACTAAAAACTGTAAAGTCCCTGTCACTGAACATATTCCAGCAGAGAGTACAAAGCCATCTGTCAGAGAAGGTGTAAAAATAGTTGCTACCTTGAAACAGAAGTTGGTCTTGATGATCTCTTAGAACATTTTTAAGTCCAGGATTTTAGAAAGAAAATAGTGTCACAGAGTTGAGAATTTAAACAAGAATGGCCTGTGTTTGCTACAATAATAATAATAATAATAATAATAATAATAATAATAATAATAATAAAATGACTCCAATTTATTGAGCTCATTTTATTTGCCAGGCATGTTATTAAAGAGATTTAGATTCTTCTATGATGACCTTCATAAAGAAAACACAATGTTTAACATGTTTCCAAACCACCGTAAATCAAACTCAATAGCCCCACTTCCAAAGTTGGCTAGAAGTTTAATACCATGGAAAATCCTTCTTTTCCTTTGTGCTGTGCATGATAATTGGAAGGACATTGACTTTTACTCCCCATTGGTCACTTTGGCAACTGCTTTTTGCCCATGCACAATTGGTCATTTAAGGCTAGGCTATCCCACTGGTGCTGCATTTGCCAAAGGACAAACCCACCAGATGGGCTTTCACTGAGATGCCGAAACTACAGAGTCAAATCCTCATTGTCACCTCCAAGCTTATACCCTTCCAATGTTCAACTGCCTCAAGGCCATGACCTTGATCTAGCTCATGTCTCTCCATTCACAATATCAATACCAGGAAATCCAGCACATCTGGAATGGATCCCTCAATACTTTCTGTTTTGATTCCGAATTATATATTCTCTCATCATGGGCTTATAGATCTGTTAGGATAATTACTCCGTGCCATTTAAAATAATTTAAAAAATACCTTCTAGAGATACAGAAAATTTGGAATCCTGGAATAAAGGCCTGAACATCCTCCTGATACTTGGGAGGAAGAAGAAAAGGAAAAGGAAAAAGTTTAACACTCTCAGTTCCTTTTGGGTCTATAGTAACAAAAAATATTTTGTCAATAAGTTATCCTACTACATGAATTTTCCAATGAAATTTCCTGCCAATATACTTTTAAAAAGTTTATTAAAGTATATCATTCATACATAAACAATAAGTGATAATAATAGTTGTGAACTTACAAAATAAACATATATAACATCATACAGGACTCTCATAACTCACCCTACCACCAATAACTTGCCTTCTTGTTAAACGTTTTTAACTAATGATTAAAAAGCATTGTCAAAATATTACTACTAAAGTATTTTCCCTCAACAATCCTATTATTATTATCTTTATATCATTTATATATGAACATACATAAACAATTAATGTATAGTAAAAGTTGTGAATTTACAAGGCAAACATGCATACCATCATACAGGGGTCCCATACATCAACCTTCCACCAATACCTTGCTTTGTATAGATGTTTGTTACAAATTATAAAAGAATATTTTCAAAGTGTTACTACTAATCATAGTACTTATCTTACATTTGGTGTGTTTCTTCCCCCACCCCGCCCTATTATATTTTTAAATACATTTTTTATGACAGAAGTTGTAAAATTATAAAACAATCATGTACATGTGCAGAATTCCCAAACAACACCCCCCCATCAACACACCACAATGTGGCATGTCATTTGCTACAGATACAATAATATCATCAGATTGTTACCATGTCCATAGTGTACATTTGGCTCACATTTTCCATACTGCCTCAGTATCAACACAGTACATCTTTGCATAGATGCAAGAATATTATATTATTACTACTAACCACAATCCATAAGTCACTCCAGTTCTATTTTTCCCATGCTTCTCCACATTCCCAACACCCTTCAGTAGGGATATACATTTGTTCTGGCTAACAAAGGACACTCTTGCATCTGTACCATCAACCACAATTCTCATCCACCTCTTGGTTTACTGTGCTATCCAGTTCCTAGATTATTCTCTAGCTTTCTGTCAATTGGCATTTACATAACTAGGCTACCATTTTCAGTCACATCCCCATTTATAAACTAGCTGTTACTCACTGTGTGTTACTATCCACTCTATACACTTCCACACTTTTACAGTAAAGCTAATTAAAACGTCTACATACATTAAACATCCACTCAGTCCACTCAGACCTCCTCTTATCGCCTTTAAAAATCCACCACCTATCACCAGGTCTTGAAGATATTTTCCAATCATTTCTTTTAGAAGGCTTATGGGTCTTGCTTTTATTTTTAGGGTTTTTTTTTTATCCATTTTGAGTTAATTTTTGGATAAGGAGTGAGATAGGTGTCCTCTTTCCTTCTTTCAGCTATGGATTTCCAATTCTTTCAGCACCATTTATTGAATGAATTGTTCTGCCTGAGCTTTGTGAGTTTGACAGGCTAGTCAAAAATCACTTGACCATACCTGGTCTGTTTCTGAACCATAAATTTGGATCCATTGGTCTATTGTGCCTGTCTTTAGGCCAGTACCATCCTGTTTTTACCACTACAGGTAGGTATTATGATTTAAAGTCTGGAGAAGAGGGTTCACTTTTCCTTTTTATGATGTTTCTGGCTATTCAGGATTCTTTACCCTTCCAAATAAATGTAATGATCCTGTTTTCCATTTTTCCTTTAATGCTGGTGGAATTTTTATTGGGATTGCATTAAATCTTTATATCAATTTGAGTAGAATTGACAACTTGATGATATTTAGTCTTCCAATGCATGAGCATGGAATGTTCTTCCAGTGATTTAGGGTTTTTTTAATTTGTTTTAACACTGAGTTGCAGTTTTCTGAATACAAGTGCTTTAAATCATTGGTTAAGTTTATTCCTGGCTATTTGAGTTTTATCTGTCATATTTTATTTTCACCACTCTTTTGACATGTTTAGTTACCTTTATTGATATAATCATCATTTCTAGATGTTGATATATCAGACTACTGTCTCCTTGTTTCTGTGGTTTCTGGTGAGAAATCATCACTTAATCTTATTGCATATCCCTTATATGTTATGCATTGTTTTTCTCTTGCTGTTCTCAGAATTCTCTCTGTTTTGGCATTTGACATTCTGATGAGTATGTGTCTTGGAGTTGGTCTATCCAGATTTTTTCAGATTGGAATACATTGTGCTTCATGGACAGGGATATCTGTGTCATTCAATAGGTTAGGACATTTTCTACCATTATTTCTTCAAATATTCCTTCTGCCCCTTTTCCCTTCTCATCTCCTTCTGGGACACCATGACACGTATGTTTGCATACCTTTTGCTGTCATTTAGTTCCCTGAGACCCTGTTAACTTTTTTTCTATTCCTTTCTTCATCTATTCTTTTGTATGTTCACTTTCAGAGGCCATTTCTTCAAGCTCACCAATCCTTTCTTCTGCTTCCTCAAATCTGCTATTATATGATTCCAATGTTTTCTTAATTTCATTTATTGCATCTTTCATTCCCATAAGACCTGCTATTTTCCTATGTATGCTTTCAAATTCTTCTTTGTGCTCATCCAGTGTCTTCTTAACATCCTTAGTCTCTTTAGCCATCTCATTGAATTTATTAAGGATATTTGATAGAACATCTATGATTAGTTGTCTCAAGTCCTTTATGTCATCTGGAGGCTTATTTTATTCCTTTAACTGGGCCATAGCTTCCTGTTTCTTGGTGTGGATTGTAATTTTTTGTTGGTGTCTTCGCATCTGGCTTACTAGAGTATTTTTCTCTGGGTGCAGTTTTTCTCTTTAGTTTAGGGCTTCCTATCCTTTCTTCCTTGCTGGTTGTGCAGTAGGAGCCAAGCATGTAGTGGACGCTGTAACCTGTGGGGGCTCAAGCTGCCCTCATTGCACCAGGGACCAATGAAGCTTCTTCCAACTTTCTCCTTTGCCAGGGGTAGGTACAGAGTCGCAGTTATGTGGAATAATCCAAGTGCAGGATTAGGCTGTAGTTGCCCAGAGAGATTAATGAAGTTTCACATCCCTTTCTCCTATGCCTGGGGCAGGGAAGGAGCTGCAGATGTGGGCAGCAATCTGCAGTGTGGGTTCAAGATGACCACAGTTGCTGGTAGACTGCTAATTTTCAGTCTATGCCAGCCAAAGTTACCTGCAGTTACATGTATAGGCTGTGCAGGGCTCCTCAGCCTCCTCCCTGCCAGAGGCAGGGCTGAAGCCTAGGCTAGGGCTGCAGGCTGATCTGTGTAAAAGAAACTGGTACCTGCTGACACTGAGAGTTTCACTCATCCCAGTTTCCCCTCATGCTGGCGGCAGAGTCAGAATGGGGGCTATTGGCCTCTCTCTGACTTGGGCTGGTTCACACCCCAGCTGTTCCCAGGATTATGTCTCAGTCAGCTGAGTCTACTGATAAGTAGCCACAGTTGGCAGTCAACCATCTCCTCCTACCCTGTTTCTGGGAAATAGAGCTTCCAATTCCAGCCACAGAATACCCCCTGGGGTGGCTCATGGCACCAGAGTAGGACAGTCACCAGCCTCTGTGGCTTGGCTGGTAATTTCACAAAGAGGCTGGTGCACATCCCTGCAGCTTCCTCCCTGCCAGAGGTGGCAATGGGTCCTAGGCTAAACCTGCAATCTGACCTGGGTGGGAAGAAGCCGGTCCCCACCAGCACTGGGATGCTCAGTCCACACCGTTTCCCCTCATGCCAGGCACGGAGTTAAGATGGCAGCTCCCAGCCTCTTTCTGATTTTGACAGGCTCAAACTTTAGGATTATATGGTAGCCTGCTGAATTTACTCATGAGTAGCTGAAACTGGTGCTCAACCATCTCTTTCTCCCCAGTTTTGGGGAAGTGGATCTTTCAATTCCAGCTGCAAGACAGCTCCCGAGGCAGCTTGTGCTTCCAGTGGAGGATGGGCACCAGCCTCTGGGGCGTGGAGCCTCTACTTATGAGTCTTTTCTGCAGATGGGCAGTCTCCTCCTTCCACTCCCCCAAGGACATTGCACGATGCTCTTCTGGTCTCCTAGAGCCCCCAAACAGGTGCTTCAGCTAGCTCCAGAGAGCTCTGGGTGTTTACTGTCTGCCCTGTAGCAGGAGCTGACTCTAGGAGCTTCTTACTCCACCGCCATCTTGCTGGTTCTTCCTACTAATATAATTTTGAAATATTAGATTTAATGCTTACAACAGCATTATAAGAGAAAAAGAATCACTCCATTTCATAGATGGGGAAACTGAGGCTTAAGGAAGTAAAGCACTTTCCAAAGTTTGCACAACTGATAAGTGGGAGGACCTTTATTTTCTGGTCTGTCTGATGGAAAACTTGAATTCATAGTCATTAAAGCACATCACCTAAAGTATATTATCCTGACCATGAACAATTCACTTTGAATGTTTTGAATAGTTCTGTAGGTTTGTATGGCCCTAAATATTTTTCCTTGTGTGAATATGAGTGAGGTGATGAGCGCTTTGAAATCATATGGCATGATTTAGACTAGCATTAGCTCCAATGATTCAATTAATTCATGAAAATTAGTGACCAGACTAATTGCCAAGATTCAATTTGTGAAAGGTCTGAGATTTTACCCTATTTGCAATCTAACAAGTTAGGCAGTAGCAATTTCATGGATGCCGGCAGAAGACACAAGGGGGTGACATAGACAGGTCCAGATTGATATCTGCTCACACAGTGGGTAGCATTATAAGGGAGAAATCCTGAATTTAGGGAACTGGAATCTTTTCCAATGGTAGTAAGAATGACTTCCTTCCTTCAGGAGGGCATCACTAGCTCTATCCCCCAACTCTATTCCTTACACAGATGTTTCTGAGATGATTGTGCATAAATGGCAGCAGTACCTTACACAGAAGATATGAAGAAATACAGGAGACCCATGGAGAATTATCTCCCAATACCACTACTACTTGGACTTAATTGACAAGGAAATGTAAATGTAAATAAATGATCAGCTTATGAACTGTTACTTTTCTACATTATAATAACAAGTTGCTTTGGAGTTGTGTAAACATTGACTAATCTTTATCTTTTCAGTAAAACTTATCCCTATGATTACATGCTTTAGAACAACAACAACAAAACAATTTCAAGCGCATACAAATGTCCTACAAGTAACATAAATGAGTAAAAAGGATTGGGTATAAAATGATAAAAGGCTTTTATTAATTGGGTTCAGTGTTGGCAACACAGTCAAGAATGCTGAGGTCTATGTACAGTGCAAATGTGTGTTCCATTTAAAGAGAGAGGGCTGGCTTAGGTTTGGTTATTTTTAGATTTTCCAATTTTTTTTAAGATTTATTTATTTCTTCCCCCACTCTCTCCTTGTCTGCTCTCTGTGTCCATTTGCTGTGTGTTCTTCTGTGTCTGCCTGTCTTCTCTTTAGGTTGCACAAGGAACTTGTCCTAGGAACTTCCAGAGTGGGAGAGAGGCAATCATATTCTTGGGCCACCTCAGCTCCCTGGTCTGCTGTGTCTCTTATTGTCTCTCCTCCATGTCTCTTTTTTGTTGTGTCATCTTGCTGTGACAGCTCTCTGCTTGGGCCAGCTCACTGTGTAGGCCTTCACCAGGAGGTTCCAGGAATTGGACCCCTGACCTCTCATATGGTAGATGGGAGCCCACTCACTTGAGACACATTCACTTCCCAGGTTTTCCAGTTATTTAAGAGAAGTCAGAATCAAACATGCATGGAAAATTTCATGAGTTTTAAAGTGGGAAATTCAATAATTCCAATAACAATCTCACCAAAATAACAGCAAACATTTCCTATATACCACATGCAAAAATGTACACAGGCTAATTATGGCCTGTTGACTCCCAGTTTTCAATCTCTGCCTTTCTAAAGGGAGAAAAAGGAGCAGGAATGCAGTTCCTGGGACCCTCAGGTCTGAAAATATTCTGATCATTTAATGGGATTATAAGTAATTCAAGCAGGTTTTTTTCCAAACATAGTGATATTCATTTTTACTATTCATCAATTTTCATTCTTGTTGAGCAATATTATTTAAAAAAAGGACCCATGTGTACATTTTTTTCTTGTAGTGTTTGAATAACTGTGGTTTAAAAAATACCAAATGTGGCAACCCACTTTAAAAGAAAAATCAAAGGTCATCTCTTGTGGCCATGCTAATTTTTTTCCTCCATGTTTTGGACAACTACCAGCTACTTAAATTTTTCTAACTGGTTCATATTTGAGAAGCCAAATTCAAGCTGCTGGTTGAAATTGACAATGTATCCAAAGGAATGGATCAATTTCAACTCATCAGAGTGTTGTTTTACTGAGCTGTCAGGATTAGCATTCTTCCACTGTGATTTGAACACTGCCCAGGAGGGAGGAACCATACATATTAGGCAAAGAATTTAAGGGGAAGGATATTGCTTATAACAATGGGAACACAATGGAGGTATTGTCCTATGTCTATGCAGAATCCAATATTTTCTAATTTCTTTTCACGTTGTTAAAAGTCTTCTATTGTTTGTATAGACATGTAATAGATTTAGTATAATTTACTGTAAATTAAATAATTTAATATTATATATTAAATACTGTATAAATAAACAGAAATAACAATGCATAGGGTGATCATTGGAAAAAAGCAGCAGCAAAAATGAGAAAATTATGTTTGCTATTTAAAAGCTTGGAATTTAAGGAGCAGATGTGGCTCAAGCAGTTGAGTGCCTGCCTCCCACATGCGAGATCTCAGGTTTTGTTCCCGGTGCCTCCTAAAGAAAAAAACCAAACAGACAATGCACAAACAAACAAACCAAAACAACAAGCAGACAACAACCAAAAACAAGCAGACAGTGAGGGCAAACAATGAGCAGACAATGAGCACAAACAGTGAGCAAACAACTAGAGTTGAGTAATAGCTGTCCTCCCTAAATGGGGCAAGTGCTTAACAATTCTCACATCCTGAAAAAAATGCGTACATGTGTGCCTTTCTGGGAAGGGAGTCTTTAGCTTTCATCAGTGAGATTTTAAACCAAGGAATTTTAGGAACTTCTGGTACAGGCGTGGTGAAGACCATGCTTTGGTAAGAAAATATAGGGACACTGAACAAAATAGGCAACAGGACAAAGAATGGAAAATGTGGACCAATTGGAAATTTATTATATTAATCATTACTAACTAAAAAAAAGGCTTTAAATTAAAATAAGAGTAGAGATGGCATGAGAGTGGTTAAAATCATGTCTTACAATGAAGAAACTGAAGCTCAGGTCTGTTAAGTAACATGCCCAAAATCACACAGCCAAAATTCACTTCAACAGGCAAGATGTGAATTCAGTTTTACTGAATCTCTAACTCCTTTTTTACTACTCATTTGTCTCTCTTTCAATACACCATGGAAAAGAGGCTCACACACCATTAAAGCAACACACTGAATGCTGGACGGATCCAAGTCAAAGAAACACCTATGAGGTTGCACTCTAAATGAACTAAGTGCTCAGAACTAAATGCCTGGCATACAAATTACCCCTAATTGGATGAAGGTATCATTATGTATTCTAGACCACTTCCACCATATCTTTTTAAACTGAATGGTTCTCCTCTGATGTATGAGAATTATTATATGATGAATTTTGAAAGATTTATATATTGGTTGGAGATGGAGATAGATTTGTATGTGACCTTAGGAAAGCCCATCATTACATGAAATAATTTTAACAGGAAGAGATTTTAAATTATGGAACAAATGTTGGCTAAAGTTTATTTGATAAATTTCTCCTTAGTACTCAAACTGTAAAAAGTCAACTACCTTTCTTTATTACCCATTCTCTATTTTGGAGTTCAATCCAAATTGAAAGAGTTTTATGGAGTTACATAATACTGAAGACTCCAGTAATCATGCATAATACCAGTTCTTGTGGAAGGCAATAACTTAATGCTACTGAAACAAAAACTCTATTAGTATTTTTGACAGTGCTTTAAAATAATGCCCTAAAGCCACTAGCTGTTTTATGAAGTCATTACTATTTAGGGATCACATAGTTGGCATCAATTTTATTGAAAATAGGGAATTGCTATTTTTATGCAAATGTCATGGCAAGAGGTGAGCATGATTATTACACATTAAGGGGGGCTGGAAATTAGATGTTCTTTTGATATAAATCTAAAATCTAGGGTAAGAATTAAGTGTACTTGATTTCACCCTGAAAAAATAATTAAGGATGGCTTAATCCTTTTTCAGATATTAGGCAATTTCTCTCTGGGTGAGAGGTTGGGGGATTTCTCCATGTCACAGATAAGATGTAGGATTGCTGATATGGGAATAGGAAGTATATTTGCTGCTTCTAGTATACACCTCCACAGTGATAACAACCAGAACTTAGTTAGCATAGTTGGAGTGATCTTTCTATTGCTGTGGAACAAAGCAACAGCTGCTACCTTGCACATTTTCTAGAAGAAATATGTATACACATGGAAGAGAATATATTTCATTTATAATTGGAGAGACCGTCTTGCATGATATCCTTTCTTTTAATCTTATTTTCAACCCAAGTTAATAATCATCAAAAAAAGCTAGTAAGATATATTATTGTTATTATATGCTATTATTATTCTTATTGCCATTTCAAAGGGAAACATTTGAAGTGTCTTAGTGCAGTAATAAATCTTTCATTCATTGGCTGTTGGCTTTGCCAATCTAAATGCCAGAGATAAGAAATCAATCAGCATCTGAATATATCTTCTCTTGTAGTTCCTATTTTGCTTACGGAACTTTTCGTGGGACTATTTATGGAGCCAGGAGACAACACCAAATGCTTTAAAAAAAAACAACTAAATATCATTTAATGAATATTAGATTGTAAATATACAGATTTGGAATCAATTTTATTTTTATAATATATGAATATTCAGTTTGATGAACTTCTGATCTGAAAATGTTGGCTGAATGCTACTAGCATATTACTAGAGAGGATACCACAGCTAAAGTATATTTTGCTACTATCATCATGTATCAGATCCCAAGAGTCTTTAAATATATTTCTGGTGAAATCGACTGCTGGTATATTGATGGATAATTTATTTTATAAAACTAAGTCTACAATGTTAATTGTTTTCACATTCAGAAATTCATTTGTACTTTGCTGTGTTTTGTTCTTTTTCATTTAATTAAAATCTCATATTGCACTTGCTCTGTACTCTTTAAGATGCCAAAAACTTAAATTCTCTGGGTGGTGGGTGGGCTCGGGCTTGCAGTCAGGGTCGCGGTGGGCAGGAGCTCTGAACTTGCTTCTCTAGCTCCCGCCAGGGAAGCTCAAGACGAGTCCTAGCACGCTGTGCCCTTCTCATTTCTGTCCCCTGTACTGTGCGACCCGCCTGTGTTCTCAGGCTTCAGCTATCAAGCCTGTGACAACGTGGTGCATTCGTTTTAGGGTCATTCCAGTTCTGCTCTGGAACTACAAAACGTTTCTGGAGTAATTTCCTTCTTTTTTAGTTGTATAGGGCCCGGAAAAGCTATACAAGAATCCAGCAATAAAAATAAAGGCAATGTAGACTTTAAGGGTGCATACATAAATGGATTGCCCAGAAAAGGAGCAATGGAAATCTCTGATGAAAATTTTTAAAAATCCCAAGCTGTCCCATCGTTTTAAAAATGCACCTGATAATATGAAGCAGTGCCTTCTTTGTAATTTTCTCTAACCTTTTCTTTAAGACTAGAATTCCAGATATATAGTTTAGGTATTTCCTGGATGCTAATTAGGAAATACATGGTATTTATATTTAAAATGTGTTTAGTTATATTTAATGAACACATCCCTTAATTCTTTTTTCATTAATGTAGCTTTCATTTCTATTTATATGGTTTTTATAATACAAATAAAATAGAGCTTCTAGTTTGAGTTCTAAATGATTTAACTAAATGAGTGCATGATTTTTATTTTATTTTATTAAATTATTATAAAGTAAGGTTTGGTGAAGCTATTAGGTAAAGGACAAATGAATTTCCATCACTAAGAGTCTCAAAAAAAGAGTCGGGAGGTCATCAGAGGAGTCACACATATGCATACCTCAGCAGGGTCCCAGAGACAGCCAGTCTATACAAGCCCAGGTATTTGTTCTTCTGAGGGCTACAGAGACCCACATGTTCTATGATCACGGCAGATGACTCTGGAGTTCAGTGCCATGTCTGTTGGCCCTACTTTGGAGTTTGTGTTAATGAGTGTGATGGAGTTGAACATAGATGTTATCTTTCTACACATGCCTCTTCTGTTTCTTTTACCAAACCTGTGGCTGGTGTTGGGGTTGGTGTATACTCAGGAGACCTGAATTCTGGACTGTCCATGTGAAAGCCAGGCCCTGAGCCTCAGCAGACTTGCAACTCTCCCAACTGGTTTATTGGAATTACCCCAGCCAGCTAACAGGGAGTTGAAGAAAGTCAACCACCACACCAGGGAGTCAAGAGTGTCTAAAACTGCAGGCAGGAGAATTGCATCCATCATCCATGTGGAATCTAAGCCCCCATTCGATAGAGAGGTGGAGTGAACATAGCCATCCCAGGGTCCACAGGATGGGGGAATAGAGTATGGACTAGTGTGGACTTACTGATATTCTACTATGGAAATATTAGGATTAGTAATGGAAGAAATTGTATCATTGATGTGGAGAAAGTGGCTGTGGGAGCTGCCAAGATAGGAAGAGGGAAGAAGAGATATGAGGTGGGGGCATTTTCAGGACTTGCAGTTGTCCTGGGTGATACTACAGGGACAGATGCTGGACATTGTATGTCCTCCCATGGTCCACTGGGTGGACTGGGAGAGAGCGTAAACTATAATGTAAACCATTATCCATGTGGTGCAGCAGTGCTTCAAAATGTATTCACCAAATGCAATGAATGTCCCATGATGATGAAAGAGGTTGTTGATATGGGAGGAGTGGGGTTAAGGGGGTGGGGGGTATATGGGGACCTCATATTTTTTGAATGTAGTATTTAAATATAAAATAAAGAAACATTTTTTAATAATTAAAACAGCAGTGAAAATAAAATATGACAGATAAAACTCAAATAGAAATAAATTTACCAACAACGTAAAGCACTTGTATTCAGAAAACTGAAACTCATTGTTAAAAGAAATAAAAAAAGACCTAAATTACTGGAAGAACATTCCATGCTCATGGATTGGAAGACTAAATATCATTAAGATATCAATTCTACTCAAATTGATAGATTCAAGGCAATCCCAATAAAAAGCCCACCAAATATTTTTTTAAACTGAAAACTTGATTATCAAATTTATTTGGAAGGGTAAGTCATCCTGAATAGGCAGAAGCATCTTAGAAAGAAAAAGTGAACTCTCCTCTCTAGGCTTTAAATGATATTACCTAGCTATAGTGGAAAAAATAGCGTGGTACTAGCATAAAGACAGACACATAAACCAATGGAAAGAAACTGATGGTTCAGAAACAGAGCCTCACATGTGTGGTCAAGTGATTTTTAACTAGCCTGTTAAACCTATACAGCTCTTGCAGAACAGTCCATTCAACAAATGGTGCTGAAAGAACTGGATATCCATAGCCAAAAGAAGGAAAGAAGACCTCTGTCTCACACCTTATCAAAAAATTAACTCAAAATGGATAAAACACCTAAAAATAAAAGCCATAACCATAAAGCTTCTAGAAGAAATTGTGGGAAAATAGCTTCAAGGCATGGTGATAGGCAGTGGATTCTTAAAGGAGATAAGAGGAGTACTGAGATGGACTACTGAAGTATAACTATATGTAGAAGTTTTAATTAGCTTTACTGTAAAAGTGTGGAAATGTAGAGAGTGGATGGTAACACATAGTAACTATTAGTTTATAAATGTGGATGTGGCTGAAAATGGTAGTCTAGGTATGTGAATGCCAATTAGCAGAATGCTAGAGAATATTCTAGGAACAATAGCACAGTAAACCAAGAGGTGGATGAGAATTGTGGTTAATGGTACAGATGCAAGAGTGTCCTTTGTCAGCTAAAGCAAATGTACATTACTATTGCAGAGTGCTGGGAATGTGGAAAAGCATGGGAAAGATACAACTGGGGTGACCTATGGACTGTGATTAGCAGTAGTAATATAATATTCTTGCATCTATGTGAAAGATGTAGTGTCTATAATGGGGCAGTATGGAAAATGTGCTCCAAATATACACTATGGACATGGTAAAAAGCAGGTGACATTATATTATTTGTAACAAATGTTCCACTAGTGTGGTGTGTTGATATAGGTGTGCTGTTTGGGAATTCTGCACAAGTGCATGATTGTTTTATAAGTTTCCAACTTATGTCATAAAAATATATTTAAAAAATAATAATAGGGATGGTTGGTGGGAAATATACCAAATATAAGATAAGGACTATAATTCGTAGTAAGATTTTGACAATATTCTTTCACAATTTGTAACAGACATCTCATGACAGTGCAGGGTGTTGGTGGAGGGTTGATGTACGGGACCCGCAAATGATGTTATGCATGTTTGCTTTTTAGGTTCACAACTTTTATTATACTCTTATTGTTTCTCTATGTTTATATATAAGTGATATAAAGATAATAATAATAGGGGTTAGGAGAAATTACTTTAGTTGATAGTAATATTTTGACAATACTTTTTTTTTTTTTAGCTTCTTGTATTTTATTTTTATTTTTATTTTTATTTTTTTAATTAAAATTATTTATTTTTATGAATTACATTCAAAAAATACAAGGTCCCAATCAACCCCACCGCCTCCACCCCCACTCCCCCCACAGCAACACTCTCTCCCATCATCGTGAGACATCCATTGCACCCAGTAAGTACATCTCTGAACATCACTGCACCCCGTAGTCAATGGTCCACATCATAGCCCACACTCTCCCCCGTTCTATCCAGTGGGCCCTGGGGGGGTCTACAATGTCCTGTAATTGTCCGTGAAGCACCACCCAGGACAACTCCACGTCCCGAAAACGCCTCCACATCTCATCTCTTCCTCCCATTCCCCAAACCCAGCAGCCACCATGGCTACCCTTCCCACACCCATTCCACATTTTCTCTGTGGACATTGGATTGGTTGTGTCCATTGCACATCTATGCCAAGTGGGGGCTTAGATTCCACATGGATACTGGATGCACTCCTCCTGCTTTCAGTTGTAGACACTCTAGGCTCCATGGTGTGGTGGTTGACCTTCTTGAACTCCATGTTAGCTGAGTGGGGTCAGTCCAATAAATCAAAGTGTAGGAGCTGAAGTCTGTTGAGGCTCTGGGCCTGGGTGTCTTATTATCAGTCCAGAGATTCAAATCCCCTAAATATATCTTAAACCCCAGCACCAACTACAATTCCAATAAAGTAGCATGCAAGTCTTGTGGGAAGAGATCCCCTCCGAGTTCAGTTCCATCATGTAGAAATACCAGCTCCAAAGAAGGGCCATCTGCCATGGCAGTGAACCCCATCTGCCATGACCATAGAACCCGTGGGTCTCTTTATCCCTCAGAAGAACCAATACCTGGGGCTGTATCTACTTTATCTGTCTCTTAGACTCTGCTCAGTTGTGCATAAGGGCATTCCTTCTGACAACCTCCAGACTCTTTTTTAGAGACTCATAGCCTTATAATCTCATTTCTCCTTTCCATTTCCCCCTTATACTAGGTCAAACAGCATTTTGAAGTCATGTTATTATATGTAGACAAGGATATTCTGCTGATCCGTATTGAACCTTTAATTCAAGGTCATTTTCTAGTTGCATCTTCAGCTGGTATGTGGTAGTGATCCCTCGGTGCCAGGGAGGCTCATCCCTGGGTGTCATGTCCCACGTTGGGGGGAATGCACTGCATCTACATGCTGAGTTTGGCTGTGAGAGTGGCCACATTTGAGTAACATGAAGGCTGTCAGGAGGAAACTCCCAGGCACAGTGCTACTCTAGGCCTTGTTCTTATTGCAGATGTATAGGCTCAAAAGCATAGCCATTAGTATCAGGAACCCACTGTTGGGCCCTCCTTCCTTCCTGGTTCTTGCCATTGCCTCTGGTGCCGCTGCTCCCCAGGGTCCATGACCGTGACCCCCCGGCCAGGCGCCCAGTACCCGCCCCCGCTGTTGTTTTTAATTGTTTCCACTATGAGTATATCTAGACATTACTATATACCCTGGGCATATGCCCTGTATAACTCCCTGTCAGCCATATATATCCTGTCAATAACATCCTATATCAGTATTCCTCTGCTGCCATTGTTGAACCACTCTATGATTCAAAACTTCCTGTAAAGTGAATCCCTACATAATGTCAGCTTCACAAGAGTCTTAGATCACCGAAATTCATATATACAATATACAGTACTTCCCCAGATCCACCATAAAACCTTTTCCCTTCCATAGCAATAATCTTTTAACTTATTCATATCATATTTCCTGATACTGATGTACAGATTCCGGGACAATAGATTTCAAACAAGGTGACATCTGTGATTACTATGTGGTCCATACTTTAGATTGTACAGTTTTCTAAATTTTTTAGTTATCCTATGTTTTGCCTTATGGTTTACAATATTAGTCTGTCGTCCCCTATATGTTTCTGGTGTAATATTACATGTTTTATATTCATCCTCGTGTACTCTCACAGAACTCCTCTCTTGCCCCCATATTCGCCTTGGTTCCTTCCATTCCACATCCATTTTCCCCCTCCCCTTGAGGCCCACAACGCCAGCCAATCTCTATTTCCCAAGAAGCCCTGTCCAGAGATCCTTGCAGCAGTATTCAGGGCCTGACTTTCTCAACTGCCCTAATGCCCTGGGAGCCATCCTTTCTCTCGAGAGATACAGTTCTCTCTATTTGATGGCATTAGTCCTCCCCAGGGTGTGGGTCCACCCCAACTCTCATATCTTGGGTCTCTTCCAAATGGTACAGCCCACCTTGGCAAAATGAGCCTTCAGCTATTCCCCCAGAGTCCGCCCCGATCAGACCATACCCCCTGAGCATCCTAACCAGGTGTCCCTCCTACTTATACTTTGATACGATTTTCTCAACTTTTTGTTCTCAACGGACACCTGACACTCTCCCATGTTTGTATGTTGCCCCTCCCTCCCCCGAATTTTTGGACAATATTACCCCTCTTCCCATCCCCACCCCCCCTCAAACCCACAAAGCCCCACCCGAAGGCAATCCCTTGCCCCCATTTTGTCCCTTCTTTTTGCTCATACTTACCGCCAGCTCATCACAAATTCCACCCCTGCAGATGTTAACTCACATCCTTTCTCCACCCCCCGCATTCCTGTAAGCCTCTCTTCCAGACTCTAGCTCTCTGAGGCAGTTTGCTTATTTCATATCATTGAGGTCATGTAGTATTTGTCCTTCAATGCCTGGGTTGCTTCACTCAACATAAGATTCTCTAGATTCATCCATGTTATCACGTGTGATTGTAGTGTATTTGTTCTTAGAGCCGAGTAGTATTCCATTGTGTGTATATACCACATTTTATTGATCCACTCGTCTGTTGGTGGGCATTTGGATTGATTCCAACTTTTGGCAATAGTGAAAAATGCTGCTATGAACATTGGTATACATATATCGGTTTGTGTCCTTGTTTTCAGTTCTGATGGGTATATAACCAGCAGTGGTATTGCTGGGTCATATGGCAGATCTATGTTTAGGTTTTTGAGAAACCGCCAAACTGTCCTCCAGAATGGTTGGATCCTTCTGCATTCCCACCAGCAGTGGATGAGTGTTCCCCTTTCTTCACATCCTCTCGAGCATTTGTATTCTTCTGTTTTTTTTCATAGCTGCCAATCTTATGGGAGTAAGATGGTATCTCATTGTCATTTTGATTTGCATTTCCCTGATAGCTAGAGATTTGGAGCATTTTTTCATGTGCTTTTTAGCCATTTGTACTTCTTCTTTGGAGAAGTGTCTGTTTAAATCTTTTTCCCATTTTTTAAATGGGTTGTTTATCTTTTTGTTTTCAAGATATATGAGTTCTTTATATATGCAAGATATAAGTCTCTTATCAGATATATGGTTGCCAAATATTTTCTCCCATTGTGTGGGTTCCCTTTTTACTTTCTTGACAAACTCCTTTGAGGTGCAGAAGGCTTTAATTTTGAGGAAGTCCCATTTATCTATTTGTTCTTTTGCTGCTCGTGCTTTTGGTGTGATATTCATGAAGCCATTTCCTATTACAAGGTCCTGTAGATGTTTCCCTACACTGCTTTCCAAGATCTTTATGGTCTTGGCTCTTATATTTAGGTCTTTGATCCATCTTGAGTTGATCTTTGTATAAGGTGTGAGATGGTAATCCTCTTTCATTCTTCTACATATGGCTATCCAGTTCTCCAGGCACCATTTGTTGAATAGGCCATTCTCTCCCAGTTGCGAGGGTTTGATGGCTTTATCGAATATTATATGGCTATATACATGAGGTTCTATATCTGAACTTTCAATTCGATTCCATTGTTCTGTGTGTCTCTCCTTATGCCAATACCATGCTGTTTTCACTACTGTAGCTTTGTAGTATGTTTTGAAGTCAGGAAGTGTGATTCCTCCTATTTCGTTTTTCTTTCTCAGTATGTCTTTGGCTATTCGGGGCCTCTTTCCTTTCCAAATAAATTTCATAGTTAGTTTTTCTAGTTCCTTAAAGAAGGCTGTGTTGATTTTTATTGGGATTGCATTGAATGTGTAGATCAGTTTTGGTAGGATAGACATCTTAATAATATTCAGTCTTCCTATCCATGAACAAGGAATATTCTTCCATTTATTTAGGTCTTCTTTGATTTCCTTGAACAGTCTCATATAGTTTTCGGTGTATAGGTTTTTTACCTCTTTAGTTAAATTTATTCCTAAGTATTTGATTTTTTTATTTACTATTGTGAATGGTATTTGTTTCTTGATTTCCTCCTGATCTTGCTCATTATTGGTGTACAGAAATGCTACTGATTTTTGCGCATTGATCTTATAACCTGCGACTTTGCTGAACTCATTTATGAGTTCTAGCAGCTTTGTTGTAGATCTCTCAGGGTTTTCTATATATAGGATCATGTCATCTGCAAATAATGACATTTTGACTTCTTCCCTTCCAATTTGAATGCCTTTTATATCTGGTTCTTGCCTCAGTGCTCAAGCAAGTACTTCCAAGACAATGTTAAATAGGAGCGGAGTCAATGGGCATCCTTGTCTTGTTCCTGTGTTTAGAGGGAAGGATTTCAAGATTTCTCCATTCTAAACAATGTTGGCTGTAGGTTTTTCATATATACTCTTTATCATGTTCAAAAAGTTTCCTTGTATTCCAATCTTTTGGAGTGTTTTTATCAAGAAGGGGTGCTGTATTTTGTCAAATGCCTTTTCTGCATCTATAGATATAATCATGTGATTTTTTTCCTTCAATCTGTTTATATGGTGTATCACATTGATTGATTTTCTTATGTTGAACCATCCTTGCATACCTGGAATAAATCCCACCTGGTCATGGTGTATAATTAGTTTAATGTGTTCTTGAATACGATTAGCAAGTATTTTGTTGAGTATTTTTGCATCTAGATTCATTAGAGAAATTGGTCTGTAATTTTCCTTTCTTGTGGTGTCTTTGTTTGGCTTTGGTACTAGGATAATGTTGGCCTCATAGAAGGAGTTCGGCAATGTTCCTTCTGTTTCGATTTTTTGGAATAGTTTCAACAGGATTGGTGTTAGTTCTTTCTGGAATGTTTTGTAGAATTCACCTGTGAAGCCGTCTGGCCCTGGGCTCTTCTTAGTTGGGAGATTTTTAATGACTGATTCTATCTCTTTGCTTGTGATTGGTTTGTTAAGATCATCAATTTCTTCTTTCGTCAATATGGGCTGCTTATGTGTTTCTAGGAATTTGTCCATTTCCTCTAAATTGTCATTTTTGTTGCAATATAGTTTTTCAAAGTATCCTCTTATGATAGTCTTTATTTCTGTGGGGTCAGTGGTGATATCGCCTTTCTCATTTCTTATTTTGTGTATTTGCATCTTTTCTCTTTTTTTCTTTGTTAGTCTCGCTAAAGGTTTGTCAATTTTTTTGATCTTCTCAAAAAAGCAGCTCTTGGTCTTGTTTATCATTTCAAGTGCTTTCTTATGTTCTATTTCATTTAGTTCTGCTCTTATCTTTGTTATTTCCTTCCTTCTTCTTCCTGTTGGGTTACTTTGTTGTTTTTTTCTAATTCCGTCAAAAGAGCAGTTAGTTCTTCAATTTTTGCTCTTTCTTCTTTTTTGATATGTGAATTTATGGCTATAAATTTCCCTCTCAGTACTGCTTTTGCTGCATCCCATAAATTTTGGTATGTTGTGTTATCATTATTGTTTGTTTCAAGGTAGTCATTGATTTCTTTTGAGATTTCCTCTTTGACCCACTGTTTTTCTAAGAGTGTGCTGTTTAATTTCCAAATTGTGGTGTGAAGTCTGGGCGTCTGTCCCTTGTGAATTTCCAGCTTCACTCCACTGTGGTCAGAGATATTGTTTTGTATGATTTTGATCTTTCTGAATTCATTAAGCCTTTCTTTGTGGCATAGCATATGGTCTATCTTGGAGAGTGTTCCATGTGCACTTGAGAAAAATGTATATCCTGCTGTGTTTGGGTGTAATGATCTGTATATGTCTATTAGATCCAGCTCTTCTAATATACTGTTCAAATGTTTTGTTTCCTTAGTGATTCTCTTTTGAGATGTTCTGTCCAGAGTTGATAGTGGTGTATTAAAGTCCCCCACTATAATTGTAGATGCATCTATTTTTTCACATAGTTTTTCCAGCGTTTGTCTCACGTATATAGAGGCACCCTTGTTAGGAGCATAAATATTTATGATCGATCTTCTTGACAGATTGTCCCTTTCACTAAAATGTAGTATCTTTCTTTGTCTCTCACAATTGTTTAACATTTAAAGTCTATTTTGTCTGATATTAATATAGCTACTCCTGCCTTTTTTTGGTTGTTGTTTGCTTGTATGATTGTTTTCCAGCCATTCACTTTCAATCTCCATGCGTCTCTGGGTCTAAGATGTGTCTCTTGTAGACAGCATATAGATGGGTCATATTTCCTTATCCAGTGTCCCAGTCTGAATCTTTTGATAGGTGAGTTTAATCCATTGACATTCAGTGTTATTATGTTCAGAGAATTATTTGTGGTAGCCATATTTTGGTTGGATTTGTGTTTGTTATATTTTGTTTGTATTATTATATTTTCCCCTTCTATTTTTGTCTTTTTTGTTGCTCTTCCACTCTCCTCCCACTCTGCCTGTCCTGTTTTTTCCTTTCTTCTTGCAGAACTCCCTTAAGAATTTCTTGAAGGGGAGGTTTCTTGTTGATATACTCTTTCAGTTTCTGTTTATCTGTGAATATTTTGAACTCTCCATCATTTTTGAATGCTACTTTAGCTGGATAGAGTATTCTTGGTTGGAAATTTTTTTCCTTTAGTACCTTGACTATATCATACCACTGCCTTCTTGCTTCCATGGTTTCAGATGAGAAATCAGCACTTAATCTTATGGAGCTTCCCTTGTATGTGATGGTTTTCTTTTCTCTTGCTGCTTTTAGAATTTTCTCTTTGTCTTGAGCATTGGATAATTTGACAAGTATATGTCTTGGGGTGGGCCTGTTGGGGTTTATGACTAGTGGAGTGCACTGTGCTTCTTGGATATGTACATCTGTCTCTTTCAGTAGATTTGGGAAGTTTTCAGTCATTATTTCCTGCAACACTCCTTCTGATCCCTTTCCCTTCTCTTCTCCTTCTGGAATGCCTATAATACGTATGTTTGAGTGTTTTGCATTATCATTCAGGTCCCTAAGTCCTATCTGGATTTTTTCTACCTTTTTATTGACCACTTCTACTATCTCTTTGATTTCCAATGCACTGTCTTCCACATCACTAATTCTCTGCTCTGCCTCTTCTAGTCTGCTGATATTTGCTGCAAGTGTATTTTTGATTTCTTGAATTGTGGTGTTCATTTCCATCATATCTGTTATTTTTTTGTGCATGTCTGCAATTTCCCCTCCAAGTGTTGTCTTCATGTTGGTAACCTCTTTCATTACTTCATCAAATTTGTTGGTGATAAATGTTTTGAGATCTTTCATTGCTTGTGCGAAGTTCTTCTCCCCTTCCTGATTTTTAGTTTGTTGATTGGATTCAGTCATGTTTTCCTGATTACTGGTTTGGTTTGTAGATTTTTGTTGCTGTCTTGTCATCATTTTTCCTTGACGGGTTTAATCAGGTCCGTATCTTGTTTGTCTAGTCTTGGTGATTAATTAACTGTTTTTTTTTTTGCATAAGTGTTATATCTTCTCTTTGTCACTTTGTTCTTCCTATTCGAATTTCTTATTGCTGGTTAAGTTCACTTTAAAGGAAAGTATTAGTGCTGGGGAAAGGCAATTGTGTAAGGAAGGAAAAAGTGTAAAGTAGTATTTGTGATATATGTTAACAAAGCATCAATATGAGTTCTGGGAGGATGGAGGTTAGATCATGTAAATTGTGTAGAGTTCTAGTAGTAAGAAAGTACCTATAATAAGGTAGACGACTGAATATGGGAGGAATATGGTACGTACTAAGAAGCTATTGTTTTCATGAGAGGGAAAGACAAAAGAAAGGTAATCGTTTCAAGGGCAGATACCAGATGGAAAACTAAACAAAGGTATTAGAAATTAAGAGTTAGACGCTTAGTGGATCAAAGAAAGGGAGTTGGAATGTAGGAGAGATAGCAGATGGTGGAGGATATCAAGTTGCAGGGGAAAGGGGTTAGTGTAGATAGCCTAAATCTATTCACAGAGAAATGAGGCAGTGGAAGATGAGGAAACCCAGTAAATGTGAGGTGTTTACTGCAGGACCTATTGTATTGTTAAGATAATATAGAATAAGAAGAAGATCGGGGACAAGAAAGAGAGGATTTAAAAAAAAAAAAAAGGAAAAAGAGACTTTGGGGGATACGGTGGGAGAAAATACTAGGGGATAATGCAATGCCAGGAATCAGAACCTTTAAAAACTTGAATAAAAAAAAATAGAAATAGAATAAAAATAAAAGCAAAACAAAATGAAATAAAGAAGAAAAACGCAAACTTTGAGGGCTAGGATATTCAAGGGCCTCAGATGTCAGATGAACCTCAGGGCGTGGTGGATTCAGTAATGGACAGTCTGAGGTATTAAGGCCTCAAGAGGGGTGTCTCTGGCGTGTGGGCCACCAGAGTTCAGGGAACTCAGACCTGGCAACCTCAAGTCCAGTTAACGGGAATCCTGGGAGCACCACAGTGCTTCACAGCCTTCAGGGATCCCCGCAGCTGGGTGCCAGCCCTATGGGTGAGGTCTCATCCACAAGCTCTATCCTGTGTTCTGTGTCTTACAATTCACTCACTAGAGTCTATTGTGTGGATATATCACCAATTGAGTTCAGGAACCCTCCCACCCTGTGGTCCCCAGGAATGTCCACCTGGGTGCTCCTCTAGGCTGCAGCCAATTTAATGACGCAGATAAAATATCCAGATCCGGGGGAAGGGCTCCAGCCAGAAACACTAATAGCAGAGTCCAAACCCGATATTCCCACGCTTCGCAAAATATTCCCCTAATCAGGTTCCAAACGTCTGGCACCCCGTGAGACCCTGGTAACGTCTCTTTGTTGCTATCACTTTGAGACTGCTGTAGTTCCACAGCAGGGGTGGGGGGGTGGAGGTGTGGCTCTAGGCGGAAACACTATTGTTTGTGTCTGCAATCACAACTTCCCCCCGCTTTGCCCTAAAACCCCCGTCTGTCTGCCCAAATGGGTCTGCAAGCACCTCTCTTCCCACAAACCCCCAATAGGCCTCCCAGGGCCCACGAACTCCCCAGTACTGCAGAGGCTCCAAAAAATAAAAATAAATAAATTAAAAAAAAAAAAAAACCACAAAACCAAAGAACAGAAACCCCTCCGCAGGCCCGGCTCCGGCCTCCACTGCCCGCTGCCGAGGCCTGGACCAGCTCCGCCCGCCGCCGCCCGCCGCGGAGGCCTGGACCGGCTCCGTCCGGCTCCGTACGCCAGGCCACCACGGCCTGGACTGGCTCTGCCCAGCTCTGCTCGCTGCAGCGGCCTGGCCTGGCTCTCGCGTCCGCCTCCCGCTGCCGCGGCCTGGACCGGCCCCACCTGGCTCCGCACACCGCAGCCCGTCGCCCGTCGCCGCGGCCCGGCTCGGCCCGCCCGGCCCCGCTCGCCACCTGGCAGCCCGGCCCGGCTCCGCCCAGCTCCGCTTGCACCGCGGCCGCGTCCTGGCCTGGCTCCGGCGTCCGCTGCTGCACCCCGGCCTGGCTCAGCCCCACCGCACGGCTAGATGCCTCGGCTCCGCCTACCCAAGGAGGGAATCCTCTACAGGTAGCTGGGATCTCCGTGTATATTTCAGAGATGGATCCTCTCTGTTACCTTCCCTCCAAATGATGTCCAGACACCTCTGGACCAGCAAAAATCCCGAAACAATCCGGTCCCAAAGAGTCTCCAACGCCGCCCAGCCGATTCCCTGCAGAAGACCCTAACAGGGATGTTCACTCAGCCGCCATCTTGCCCCCGACAATACTTTTTAATCATTAGTTAAAAAGATTCAACAACAATGCAAGATATTAGTGGTAGCTGTGAGAGTCCGGTATGATGTTATATATGTTTGCTCTGTAAGTTCACAACTATTACTGTACAATTATTGTTTATATATGTTTATGTATGAGTGATATACTTCAATAAATTTAAAAACAAAGAGAAAAAACAAAATTAAAAGTATTGGAAAGAATGAAGAGAAGTACGAAATTTCATTTTTTGCTGGTGAGAATGAATATTTGTAGACTCAGTGTGGAAGTTCCTCAGAAAGTTAAGTATAGTATTAGCATATGACCAATCAATTCCACTTCTAGGTATGTACAGTAGAGAATTGAAGGCACAACTTGAACAAATATTTGCAAACCTATGTTCATAGTGGCATTATTCACAGTTGCCAAATGATGGAAGTAATCTAAGTGTCCATTAATGGATGAACAGAATATGGCAGATATATTCAATGGAATATTATTCAGCTGTGAAAAGGAATACATGTGACAGCATGGATAGACCTTGAACACATCATATTGTGTGAAGTAAACCAAACATTTGTTTATTGAATGATCTCACTGATATAAAACAATTAAAACAATCTAACTCATGGAGTTAGAACCTAGAATATAAGCTACCATGGGATAGGGTGGGGTTCGGGAACAGGGAGTTAATGTTTAAACTGTATAGCATTAGTATTTGGAAAAGTGGACAAGTTTTGTTAATGAATGGTGGTGATAGTAGCAGAGCATTGTAAACAAAATAGTAAGATATATATCTCAGAATGTGATTAAAAAGGAAAATGTTTGCTTGTATATATGGTATATGATTTTAAAAAAATTTGTGGAACTGCATTATGCAAAAAGTCAACCCTTATTTAAATCATGGACAATAGTTAATATTATCTTTATATAAACATGCTTTCATTAATTGGAACAAATGAGCCACAGTAATACAAAGTGTTAATGATAGACTGGAATATGGGAATCCTGAATTTTATGCATTATTGTTGTATAAGCCCACAACTTCTCCAATTACAAAGTAAAAAATTCTTACCATGGCTGAAGAAATGCTGAATTTCCTGGCCTTTGCCTACCTACCTTATAATCATGGTTTGGTAATCTGAATTAGAATCACCTCATTAATATAGTTGGACTCTGATAGATCCATGTGTTCACTCATCCCAAAGTTTATGGAAAGCCTTGCTCCCTGATGGACTCATGCTGTGATCTCATTTACCTACCTGTTTCCTTCATTACCACTGATCTCAGCTACATTAGCACTTCTTCAGAAAATGTATGACATCATAACTAGTCCAAATCTCTCTAATATATATTCATATTGAACCATATACCTTCTACCAGAGCATTCACTGGAATAACAATTTCGCATTTATTTTAGAAATGTAATATGTACATCTATCACAAAATAGCAACTTCATTGTGACTAAGGATTCCTTCTTCTTTTTTTTTGGCATGAATGCTTCTCAATTACTGGTAACACAATAGGCAGTTAATAACCATATGCTCAAAAAATTGATGACCTTATATGAATGAGGCAGATGTAAGAAGTCAGAGTTCCACTTTTGAGACATTATTTCAACAAATATTTTGTCTGTATCCTCTGAAATGCTGATGGTGAATTTATTGCTATGCTTATAGTGTACCACAGGTCTGTTAGGCTCCATTCATCTTTCTTCATTCTTTTTAAATTTCTGCTCAAAGACTAGATCATTTCCATTGTCTTATTTTCAAGTTTACTGATACTATTTTCTGCCTGCTCAAATCTGTTGACAACCCTTCAAGGAAATTTTCATTTCAGTTTAGAATTTATGTTTGGCTCCATTTTATCATTTCCATCTTTTATTGATATTCTCATTTTGTACATACATTAGTTTCCTAATATCCTTTGCTTCTTTTTCAAGGTTTTCCTTTATCTATTGAGCCAGTCATTATATATATATATATATAAACTACCACAAAGAAAAGCCAGAACCAAATGTCTTCAGAGGGGAATTTTACCCAAGATTCCTAGGTAAATTACTACCAGACCTTTTTGAACTCTTCCAGAAACCTGAACAGAAGGGAACAATACCTAACTCTTTCTTTAAAACCAATATTACCCTACAATATAAAGCCAGATAAAGATACAAAAAGAAAAGAAAATAGCATATCATTTAAAAGTGAATATATATGCAAAATTCTTCCATAAAATACTAGTAAATTGAATCCAACAGCACTTTTAAAGAATTATACAACCGTATGAATTGGAATTTACCCCAGGTATGCATGCTGGGGTTTTAACATATAAGATAAATTATTGTAATATACCACATTGACAAAACAAAGGGAAAAACATGATCATCCCTATCTACACAGAAAAGATGTTTAACTTCAAAACATTGCTGCAATAAATTAAGGAAGACCTAAATAAATGGAAAGAATTCCACCTTCATGGACTGGAAGATTAAATATCATTAAGATGTCAATTCTACCCAAATTGATCCAGATTCATCACAATCACCATTAAAATCACAACATCTTGATATACAGAAATGGAAAAGCCAACAGTCAAATGTATTTGGAAAAGTAAGGGGCCCAGATTACCCATAAACCTCTTGAAAAAGAAGAATGTAGTGGGAAGACTCAGAGTACTAGTCTTTAAAGTATGAGAGAAATCTACAGCAGTCAAAACAGCATGGTATTAGCATAAGGTTAGGCATACAGATTAATGGAAGAAAATTGAGAGTTTAGAAATAATTCCACACATCTAGAGCCCACTGATATTTGACAGGACCTCCAAGTCCACTTCACTGGGAGAGAATAATCTCTCCATAAATGGTGCTTGGAGAACTGGATATCCATATTGAAAAGAAAGAAAGAGAACCCCTATCTCAACACCGTACAGAATTCTATTCAAGACGGATTAAAAACATAAACATAAAAACCAGGACCAAAAAACTTCTTGAAGAAAATATATAGAGGCATCTAACAGATCCTGTGGTACCATTTTCATAAACTTTACCATGAAAGTATGAGCGATGAAAGAAAATTGAGAAAAAATGGGGTCTCCTCCAAATTAAATTATATGGCTTCAAAGAAGTTTTTTCAAGAAAGTGAAAAGGCAGTGTACACAATGGGAGAAAATGTTTGGAAAACACATATCTGATAAAGGTCTAATATCCTGCATCTATAAAGTCTACAACCCAATATGAAAACATTATACAACCCAATTAAAAAAGGTCAAAAGACTTGAATAGACACTTTTCCAAAGAGGAAATACAAATTTTTAAAGAATACATAAAAAGTTACTCTACATCACTTGCTATTAGAGAAATTCAAACCAATACCTTAATGAGTTACCATTTCACATCTCCCAGACTGACCACTCTTAAAATACAGAAAATTGTGTAAGTAATGGAGGATGGGGAGAAATAAGAACTTTTATTTTTCTTTATATTTCTTTCACTGGTAGGAATGTAGAATGGTGCAGACTCTCTGGAAGACAATTTGGTGACTCCTCAGCAAGCTAAGAATAGCAACCCTACTAGTAGGTATATACCCAGAAGAGCTGAAAGCAGGGATGTGAACAGATATATGCACACCAACATTCATAGTTGCATTAATAAATATTTCCAAAAGATAGGAGCAACCCAAGTTTCCATCAACAGAGGAAAGGATCAACAAAATTTGGTTTATACTTAAGATGTTATATTATTTAGCTTTAAGAAGGAATGAAGTACTGATGCATGAAAAAGGGTGTATCTCGATAATCTTATTTGAGTTAAATAAGACAGAAACAAAAGGATAAACAATGTATGGTCTCACTAACATGAACTAATTATATTATATAAACTCCTAGATGTAGAACCTAGTAGATACTTTACCAGACGAAAGAATGGTGGTAAGGAATGTATAGCTGATGCTTATTCTCTGCAGAATTTTACATTATGTTGACTCTAAAGGTTTGGAAATTGACAGAGATCATGGTAGCACAATATTTTGAGTATAATTAATAGTGCTGAAGTATTAGTGTGAATATAGTTAAAATGGGTCTGTCTTGGGTCATATATATTACTAGAAGGAAACCTAGAGTATTGACCTGGGGATTGTATAACACAGTGAACTCTTTGGTAGATGAGCATTGCAGCTAATAAACAAATATAAGAATGTTGTTTCAGTATCTTTCTAACAAAAAAACATTGCTAGTGTAAGATGTTAGTAATAGGATGGTTTATGGGGGAAAATGCACCTAAAGCTAAATATGGACTTTGGTTAATAATATTTTAACATTCTTATTCTTACATCAATTTTAACAAATGTACCGAATCCACATTAAGTGTCAAAATAGGTTGTGTTGTATGTCACATATTTCATTGCCAGTTGTCTGTTTTTACTCTGAGCCTTCTCTGAAATACATGCAGTGAGCTGCAGATCAAGACTCATATTCAGAAGAAAAAAAGAAAAAAGAACTTTACATGAGACCCAAGACAAGAACATAAATTATGTTCTACCTGATAATTAATTTAGCCCTGGTAAGAAGGTAAAAGTGGGTCATGGAAGGTGTCTCAATGGATAGAACATCTTGAACATCTTGTACATTATATAGCTCCATATTTCTATGGGATTTAAATGTTGCCTTGTTGCCATAGGTATGTTTTCTGAAGAGATATAGGCCATTACAGTAGCTAGCAAAATGTTAAACTTTTTTCCTGAGGAAGTCCTGTTACTATCTCAAATAAGATGTCCAAAAACTCTGGAATAAATAAGACTTGGCTGATAAAAGAAACCAGGCTAATAAGCCAAGCCCTCAACCTTGATGTTTGCACTTATGAACCTTATTCCCGTAATAAGGATACTAATGCTAATTATAATTAATGCCTAATTGTTACCTCTTGAAGGCCTCCTTTTTATCCAAGAGAGGCCTCTCTATTAGCCAAGATCTACAAAAACAATCTCTCTACTTTCCCCGAGGCATGGGACATTACTCCCAGAAATGACCATCCCTGGCACTGAGGGATTATTAACAGGCATTAATTAATGATGCATTTGGAGAAACACTTTGCTCAAAAATTGGAAATATTAAATTAAATATAATTTTAAGACAAATAGATTTCAAAGTGAGTCAGGAGGTCACTCCAGATCTCACACTTACACAGGTCTCAGTTGTGTTCTCAAAATGCTACAGTAAATAAAGCAACAAAAAAGTGTTCCTGAGGGCCCTAGAGATGTCCAGATGCCATAGGCAAGCCACATTGCCTCATGACATCAATACCTCTCAGCAGGTTCTTTCTGGAAATACGTGAAAAGTTCTTTCCCTAATATAACATAGTTATACTTGTTTATAAATTCCCAATTATGATCCTTCTCCTTAATTTATTTGAACCTAGAACATTCAATTTATCTGTTAAGTATAATTCTATATTAGTTAGCCAAAGGGGTGCTGATTTAGCATATCAAAAATTGGTAGGTATTTATAAAGGGTATTTATTTGGTGTAGGAGCTTACAGTTACCAGGCCATAAAGCAGAAGTTACTCCCCTCAACAAAGTCTATTTCCACGTGTTGGAGCAAGATGGCTGCTGACATCTGCGAGGATTCAAGCTTCCTGTGTTCTTTCCTTCCTCAGGCTTCTTTTTCCTGGGCTCAGGGTTTCTCTATTCCTGGAGCTTGCTTCTGTTTCCTCTGTGAGCTCACTTTTCAGGGCTCCAGCATAAGGCTTCAGCATCAAACTCCAACATCAAAACTCCAACATCAAAAACCCCCAGCTCTGTTTATTGCCATGTCTTTTATGCCCTAATCATAAGCCAATCATGCCCAGGTACAGATCAGATTACAAGTATAATCCAATATCTATCTTTGGAATTCATAATCATATCAAACTGCTACAATTTTTCAGAGATTTATGAATTTGGATCTTTCCTATGCTGGCTGATCCCTGAAACCCATGAGATGTGTGATCAATTCCTATTCTCCTGTTTTTCTGGCCTGTCCTGGACAACTAGCAAAACAATGATGCAGGACATTATATACCCTGCCATAACCCACTGAATAGACTTGGAGAGAGTGTAAAACTTCAACATAAACTATAATCCATGTTGTGTAGCAGCGCTCCAAAAATGTACTCATCAAATGCAATGAATGTACCACACTAATGAAAGAAATTGTCAATGTGGGAAGAAATGGGGTTGTGGGGAGTGGAGTATATGGGAACCTCTTATTTTTTTTAATATAACATTTTTTTGTCTATATATCTTTAAAAGTGATAATAAAAATATTTTAAAAAACAATGATAGACCAGACAAATGACAAAAGGAAGGATCATCTTCAATTTCAAGACAAAAAATTCCAATCCTCTGCCCCATAATAACTATGTCCCTTCTCAGCCTGAAGCAGAGTGGACATCAACCCAAATTGCTCAAGATTGAGAAATGAACAAAAATAAGGGGGAAGGGGTGTAATCTCTGCCTAAAGCAGATTCATCATTGTAGTTATTATTTTATGCTTGCAGAGTAACTGAGAATATTGACATTTACTTCCCCAGACTTCACTTTTCAGCCACAACCCAATTTATAAACAGACTGCTACTCATTAATATGTTCCTATCAACTCTATCCATGTCCACACTTTTACAGTAAAGTTAATTGAATCTTTTACATACATTAAGTATCAGTAGTTCTTTTCAACCCTCCTCTTATCACCTAATAACCTATATTCTAGGTTTTAATGTCATGTGTTTATTCTTCATATTTAGTTCATATTAATAAGACCATGCAATATTTGTCCTTTTGTGTCTGGTCTACTTCACTTAGTGTAATGTCTTCAAGATTAATCCATTTTATCATATGTGCCCCAATTTCATTTCTTCTTACTGCAGCATAGTATTCCATCATATGTATATATCATAATTTGTTTATCCACTCATTGTTTGATAGACACCTGGGTTGTTTCCATCTTTTGGCAATTGTGAATAATGCTTCTATGAACATGGGTGTCCAGATGTCTGTTTGTGTCATAGTTTTTAGTTCCTCTGAATATATTCTTATTAGAGGAATTGCTGGATCATATGGCAGTTCTATATTTATCTTCCTGAGGAGCTTCCAAACTGTATTCCACAGAGTCTGCACCATTTTACAATCCCACCAAAAGTGAAGGAGTATTCCTGTTTCTCCACATCCCCTCCGTCACTTATTGTGTCATTTTTTAAATAATGGTCATTTTATGTAGAGTTAGATGATATCTTATCGTGGTTTGTTTTGCATTTCCCTAAGAGCTAGTGATGTGGAACATTTTTTCACGTGCTTTTTGGCCAATTGTATTTCCTCTTTGGAGAAATGTCTATTTAAATTTTTGCCCATTTTTTTAATTGGATTGCTGGCTATTTTACTCCTATTAAATTGTCTTTTTCTTTTAAAGATATAGATCACAGAAAAATGTTACATTAAATATATGAGGTTCCAACATAGCCCAACCCCCACCCTCCCACTACTCCCACATCTACAACCTCTTTCTTCATTGTGGCACATTAATTGCATTTAGTGAATACATTTTGGAGCACTGCTGTACCACATGAATTATAGTTTACATTGTAGTTCACACCCTACCCCAGTACATTCAGTGGGCTATGGCAGGATATATAATGTCCAGCATCTCTCCCTGCAACACCACATAGGACAACTCCAAACCCAAATATGTCCCCACATCTTACCTCCTCTTCCCTCTCCCTGCCTTCAGCAACTATGATGGCCAATTTCTCCAGAACAAGGCTACAGTTTCTTCCATTACTAGTCACAATAGTTCTATAGTAGAATACAAGTTAGTTCACTCTAATCCATATTTTATTCCTCCAACATGTGGACCCTGGATTGGCAATGCCCACTCCACCTCTATATCAAGAGGAGACTTAGATCCTATATGGCTGATGGATGTGATTCTCCTGCTTGGAGTTGTAGACACTCTCAGTTCCCTGGTGTGGTGGTTGACCATCTTCACCTCCCTCTTAGCAGATCTGTGTAAGTCCAGTGAACTGAAAAGTAGGAGTTGCAACTCTGCTGAGGCTCAGGGCCCAGGTAGCATATGGACAGTCCAGAGACTGAAGTATCCTGGGTATACACCAAACCTCGCAACAACCACAGGTTCAGTAAAAGTGACAGAAGAGGCATTTTAGAAAGGTGACAAGTGAGTCCATCTCCATCACACTCTGGAACAAAAACTCCAAAGTAGGGCCCACTGACAATGCACTGAGAACCAGAGCCAACTGCCATGGCTGTAGAACCTGTATGTCTCTATATTACTCCAGAGAATGAGTACCAGGGTTGTATTTACTTTGGCTGTCTCTGGGATCCTGCTGAGGCATGTATAAGTGCAACCCTCTAATGACATTGTGAATCTTTGAAGACTCTTAGCTATAAAAACTCATTTGTCTTTACCAATTCTCCCTTTTATTCAAGGTCTTTTTCTACTTGCATCACCAGTTAGTGATTAGTAGTAATCTCTCAGTGCCATAGAGGCTCATCCCCAGGAATCATGCCCCACGTTGGGAAGATGGTAATGCGTTCACATGCTGAGTTTGGCTTAGAGAGTGGTCACATTTGAATAACGTGGAGGTTCTCAGGAGGTAACTCTTAGGCACCCTGCACCTCTAGGCCTAGTTCAGATTTGAGGCACACAAGCTTATAAGCCTAGTCACCAATATCAAGGGCTCATCATTGGAGGAGCATCCTTCTTCACTAGTCTTTGCCCTTGCACTTGGGAGATTGTTGCTCTTCTATTGGGGAATGTGACAGTGCTCACCCCTAGCTAGCAACTTGGCACTCCCTCAGTTGTTGTTAGAAACTCTGAAAATACACGACCAATATCCAAACATTTTTATACACCCTATATACATGCCCTGGAGAACTCCCTCCCAAATATGTGTCCCCCATATGTATCAACCGACACCAGCATTCCTCCCCTGCCATAGTCGAACCCCTCTGTGGTCCCAAAATTTTAAAAAAGGAAGCCTAGTTTATTGCCAAATTCATTGCATAGTGAAATGAAATAGTAATGACAGTTTTAAAGATTAGAAATAGAATACATACTAATCGAGAAAAAAAATGTAAAAATAAATTGGAGTATTAAAAAACAGAAAAGCCCTGGATGGTGCTTCAGAGGTAATCACCGGACATTGTAAATCCTCACAGGGCCCACTGGATGGAATGGAGGAGAGTATGGGCCATGATGTGAACCATTGTCTATGAGGTGCAGAGGTGCCCAAAGATGTACTTACCAAATCCAATGGATGTGTCATGATGATGGGAACGAGTGTTGTTGGGGGGGGGGGGGGGGAGAGGGGAGTGGGGGGGTGGGGTTGAATGGGACCTCACATATATATTTTTAATGTAATATTATTACAAAGTCAATAAAAAAATAAAAATTAAAAAAAAAAAACAGAAAATATCATAAAACTGTTTTTGACATTTTGCCTTTCATCACTGTAATGGTATTTGTCCTGTCTGTACAGTGGTAAGGCAATTTCTTTCATTTTTTCCTCAGTGTCTACATCCTTTTTTTTCCCTAATTTTTAATTTTGTCTTCAAAAAAAATTTAGATCACAGTAAGGTCACATATACAATATACAGGACTCCTATATATCCAATATCAAACTCTTTTCCCCCTTCTCCAGCAATGATATTTTTACATGTTCATGTTATATTTGGTGCAGCTGATGTACAGATATTGAAACACAGATATCAAACATGGTTCCCTTTTGGTTTACATATGGTTTATATTTAGACTGTACAAATTTCTAAATTTTTTGTTACATTATCATTTGCCTTATGGTTTACATTTTAGCCCATAGATTTTTATACATTTCTGTTGAAATTTAACATGTCCTGTATCCATCATTGCATGAACTTGTGGAACACTTTCATTGCCCCCAAGTTACTCTGCTTCCATCTATTCTATTCCTCTCTCCCCCTCCCTCAGGGCCCATGGTGACAATCAAGCTTCACTGCTTAAGGACCAGATTCACAGGTACTTGCAGCAATGCTGAAGGCTTGACACACTGGTTCCCATTGGGAACCACCAATCTCTCAAGAGACACAATTCCCTCTGTTTGAACATCATCAACCCTCCCCAGGATGTAGATACACCTTCCCACTCATTGTATGGGTCTCCAAACAGTGTTATAGCACAATTTGACAAGATGAACACTCTCACACACTCCCTAGAAGCCTGTCCCTGTGCCAGATCCTCCCATTAAGTGCTTTAAACAGTTAATCCTTCTTATATTTTCTAAAGAGTTTTCTCAACATTATAGTTTCAAAATCATACCCCAAAATCTCCCATATTCAACTATTCCCCCCAACCCTACCCCCAATTCCTTGGGCCATTTAACCCATTCTTCCAATCCTAGATCCCCTCAAGACTGCAAAGCCCCACCCAATGGTATCCCTATGCCCCCATTTTATCCCTTCCTTGTACAAACACTTACCACCACTTCATCATAGATTTCAACCATGTAGGCGTCAGCTCACAACCTTCTTCTCTCCCCCCAATTTCCTGTAAGCCTATCATCAAGTCTCTAGTTCTCTGAGACAGCTTGGTTTGCTTATTACTTATCAGATTGGTTGTGTGTTATTTGTCCTTCAATGTCTGGCTTGCTTCACTCAACATAAGGTCCTTAAGATTCATCCATGCTGTCCCATGTGTTTGTACTATATAACTTCTTATAGTGGAGTAGTATTCTATTGTATGTATATACCACATTTGTTTATCCATTCACCTGTTGATAGACATTTGGGTTGGTTCCAACTTTTTTCAATAGTGAATATTGCCACTATGAGCATTTGTGTGCGTATATCGGTGTGTCATTGCTTTCAGTTCTTTTGGGCATATACCCAGCAGTAGAATTGTTAGGTCACATGGAAAATCTGTAGCTAGTTTTTTGAGAAACCACCAAACTGTCCTCTAGAATGGCTAGATCATTCAGCATTCCCACCAGCAGTGGATGGTGTTCCCATTCCTCCACATCCTCTCCAAAACTTGTAGTTTTCAGATTTTTTGATAGCCAGTCTTATGGGAGTAAGATGGTATCTCATTGTAGTTTTGATTTTCATTTCCCTAATAGCTAGTAATCTGGAGCACCTTTTCATGTGCTATTTAGCATTTGTATTTCTTCTTTGGAGAAGCATCTGTTCAGATCTCTTGCCCATTTTTTAAATGGGTTGTTCTTTTCTTTTTACTTTTGAGATATAGGTGTTCTTTGTATATGCAGCATATTAGTCTCCTATCAAATACATGGTTACCAAATATCTTCTCCCATTGGGTGGGCTGTTTTTTCACTTTCCTGATAAACTCCTTTGAGGTACAAAAGGCTTTAATTTTGAGGAAGTCCCATTCATCTATTTGTTCTTTTGCTGTTTCTTCTTTGGCTGTGAAGTACATAAAGCCATTTCTATTACAAGGTCCTGTAGATGCTTCCCTACATTCAATTTCAAGTTCCTTGAATCCCCAGGTCTAAGATGTGTTTCTTGTAGACAGCATATAGATAGGATATATTTCCTTATCCATCCTTCTAATCTGCATCTCTTGACAGGTGAGTTTAATCCATTGACATTCAGTGTTGTTACTCTCAAGGAATTACTTATATCAGACATATTTTCTTTGGATTTGTGTTTGTCAAATGTTGTGTTTTTTTCTCTTTTTGTGTTTTCAGTTATTCTTACACTCTCCTTCCAGTCTGTCTCTCCTGTTCTGTTCCTTTCCTCTTTCAGCATTCCCTTTATTTTTTCTTGAAGGGCAGGCATACTCTCTTGGTTTCTTTTTATCTGTGAATATTTTTTATTCTCCATCATTTTTGAATGACAGCTTTGCTAGATAGAGTATTCTTGGTTGAATATTTTTTTCTTTTACTATCTTGACTATGTCATACTATTGCCTTCTTGCCTTGATGGTTTCAGATGAGAAATCAGCATTTAATCTTAGGGAGCCTCCCTTGTATGTGATGGTTCTCTTTTCTCATACTGTTTTCAGTATGTTCTCTTTGTCTTGAACATTAGATAATTTGACTAGGATATGTCTTCAAGTAGGCTGTTGGGATTTATGCTGTTTGGGGTGTGTTGAGCTTCCTGGACATGTACAACCATCTCCCTCAATAGGCTTGAGAATTTTTCAGCCACTATTTCCTCTAACACCCCTTCTGCCTCTTTCCCTTCTCTTCTCATTTTGGGATGCCTATAATGCATTTGTTTGTGCATTTTGTGTTGTCATTCAGGTCCCTAATTTCCTGTTGCATTTTTTCTATTTTTTAAAATCAATTCTACTAGCTATGTGATTTCAGATGTACTGTCTTCACCATCACTAATTCTTTCCTCTGCCTCTTCAAATCTGCTGTTAGTTGCTGAGAGTGTGCTTTTTATTTCTTGGATTTGCTGTTCACCACCATCATATCTGTTATCTTTTTGTGCATGGTTACAATTTCTTTTGTATGCTCTCCAAGCATTTTCTTAATATCCTTAATGTCTTCCTTCACTTCATTAAATTGGTCCATGATATATGTTTTGAGAGCTTTGATTAGTTGTTCAATATTCTGCTTCTCTTCTTAATTTTTAGTTTGTTCATTGGATTGGGACATGTTTTGCTGATTATTGGTATGGTTTGTAATTTTTTTTGCTGTCTGGTCATCATTTTATCTTGATGGGTTTATTCAGTTGATTCGCTTCTCTGTCTAGTCTTCAGGTTTTTTAAGTGTTGCTTTTGTGAGTGTTAATTCTTCTCTTTGACATTTTGTCCTTTTTCTATTTCCTTGCTGTTTTCTAAGTTCCCTTGAAGGAAAATATTAGGGCCAGGGACATTAAAAGAGATAAGAAAAGAAAAAGTATAACAGTCATATAGATAGTAAATGTTAGCAGAGGAACCATGTGAGATCTAGGAGAATGGATATTAAAGTCATGAAAGCTATGTAGAGTTATAACAGTAAAAAAGTGGAGTACATACAATAAGATGTAAAGTGAATATGGGGAAGAATATAATATGAATTAAAAGACCACTGAGGTCTGGAGAGAGGGGATGAGAAAAGAAAGGACAAAAACACAAAGAGTGAATAAAAGATAGAAAACAAAATGGAGGTTTCAAAAATATAAATTCAGAAAAATTGAGGATTAAGAAAAGAGAGGGGAAATGTAAGAAAAACAATAGACAATGGAAGATAGAAAGATGTAAAGGAAAGGGAATAGTGTTAGTAGTCAAAATAAGTACACACAGGAAGGAGGATATCAAAGATGAGGAAGCACAGCAAATAAGAAACACTGCCTGGACCATCTAATAGAAAGAAAGAAAAAAGGAAAAAAAGAAAAAGAAAGAAAAGGGAAAAAAAAGCAAGCAAGGAATAAAAAGGGGTCTGTGGGGGAATGAAGAGGAAGGAAAGACAAGAAAACAAACCAACAAAAAAGACCAGACAAGGCCTCAAGCAAGGAATCCTCTTTATAATTAAATAAACTGCTTAGGAGTCTATCCTTCCCATTTCTCCCTTCCTCACTTCCCTCTTTCCCAAGGCAGTCATAGGGTTTTGTGAGGGCTCACCTTGGAGATTCAAATGGGACCCTGGTAAACCAACTCACCAGAAAAAATAATGACTCTTTGTTTCTTTGAGAGTGAGCACCCACACCTTGCCAGGAACTCTAAATATGCTATTTGAAGCCTCAAAGCACATCCTACTGTACCCCTCCCTTAAGTGTGCTACAGAGGACTAGGTAATTTGCTGACTCCACCTTCTCCCAAACCAAGTTTCCCAATCTCAGGGCTTTTAGGTAAATTATGCTCTCTCAGCAGGTTTACATCTCCTCTCTCCCTGGCCTCTCCCCAAGCCAACTGGTATGCTCCTCCAAGCTCATAAAAAGGGAGACCAGAAAATTGAACCTGCACATCTCAGGCCCCTCTGCACCCCTCAGCAAAACTCTCCCACTTTCAGAGTTCATCCAAGAGTGGAGGGCTAGGGGAATGCCTGAGCTCAGGGGCTGATGGGTTTGGGGAACATGGGTTTGGGAGAATGTGGGCTCAGGGTACATGGCTTTGGGGAAAGAGGCTTAAGGGGAATGCAGGGTTTGGAGAATGTGAGGTTCAGGGAACACGGGTTCAGGGAACATTTGTTTGGGGAACATGGGGCTCAGGAATGTCGCTGTGTGACTGGCAGTGTTCAGGGACTGCAGAAGCTATCAGCCCTAGGGGAAGGGTTTGTCTTCTCACAGCTTCAGGCTCCATTGTGAGAAACCCGTGATTTATACCTTGAAATAGCACTGTTTTTCTGGCTTTCTCTCCAGATTCGTGTCCAGATACCTCCTGCTTTGTAGGTTCCTACCACTGTTCACTCAGACAGGATTCTGTCCCCACTCAGGTTTTTTGCAGGAGAGATGACAAGGGTGCATTCACTTGAATGCCATCATGCCCTACCTCTCCCACCAGGCCTTGAATATGTTTCCCTACATTTTCTTCTAAGAGCTTCATGGTACTTGCTTTTATTTTTAGGTGTTTGATCCATTTTGAGTAATTTTTATATAAGGTTTGAGATAGGAGTCTTCTTTCTTTCTCTTGGCTATGGATATCCAGTTCTCCCAGCACCATTTATTAACTAGACCATTCTGTGCCACCTGGGTGGGTTTGACAGGCTTGTAAAAAAATCACTTAGCCATATATGTGAGGGTCAATTTCTGAACCATCAATTCAGTTCCATTGGTTTATGTGTTCATCTTTATGCCACTACCATGCTGTTTTTACTGCTATAACTACGTAACATGTCTTAAACTCATGAAGTCTGAGTCTTCAACTTCATTTATTCTTTTAAAGAGGTTTCTGGCTATGCAGGGCCTCTTAGTCTTCCAGATAAATTTGATAATTGTGCTTTCTGTTTGCTTAAAAAATGCTGGTGGAAATTTTATTGGGATTGCATTGAATCTGTATATCATTTTGGGGAGAAATGACATCTTAATGATATTCAGTCTTTAAATCCATGAGCATGAAAAGTTCTTCCAATTATTTGTATTTTTTAAAATTTATTTTAGCAATGCATTATTATTTTCAGAATGCAAGGGCTTTACATCCTTGCTTAAGTTTATTCCTAAATAATTGATTCATTTATTTGCTATTGTAAATGGAATTTTTTCATGATTTCCTCTTCACATTGCTCATTAGTAGGATATAGAAACACTGCTGATTTTTGGTATTAATCTTGTATCCTGACACCCTACTGAAATATTTATTCATAGACCTACCAGCTTTCTTGAAGATTTTTCAGGAATTTTTAGATATAGGATCATATCATCTGTGAATAGCAAAGGTTTTACTTCTTCCTTTCCAATTTGGATGCCTTTTATATATAGGATTTATTTTATTTATTTATCCCCCTTCCTGCTTGCTTGCTGTCTGCTCTCTGTGTCCATTCACTGTTCATTTTCTGTGTCTGCTTGTCTTCCTTTGTTTCATCATGTTGCCACATTAACTCTGTGGGCACGGGCCATCAGCTCTGCACAGGCACAGGCAGTCAGCTCTCTGTAGCCGTCAGCTCCTGTGAGCAGGACCATCAGCGTGCCTTCACAAGGCAGCCATGGGAAGTGAACCCACGGCCTCCCATATGGTAGATGGGAGCCCAATCAATAGAGCCACATCTGTTTCCTACCTTTTACTTCTTTTTGAAGCCTGACTGCTCTAGCTAGAGCCTCTAGCACTGTACTAAACAATAGTGGTGACAGTGGGCATCCTTATTTTGTCCCTGATCGCAATAGGAAAACTTTCAGTCTTTGACCACTGAGGACAATGTTATTAATAGCTACAGGTTTTTCATATATGGCCTTTTTCATGTTGAGAAAGTTTCTTTCAATTCCTTTCTTTGGTAGTATTTATATCAAGAACATACGTTATATTTCATCAAAGACTTTTCTCTGTCAATTGATCAGAACATGTGATTTTTCCTCTTTGATTTATTAATGAGGTGTATTATGCTGATTGGTTTTCTTATGTTTGACCACCCTTACATGCCTGGTATAAAAATTCACTTGATCATGATGAACAAGTCTTTTAATATGTTGTTGGATTCAGTTAGCTTGTATTTTATTGAGGATTTTTGCCTCTGTATTCATTAGAGAAATGGGTCTGTAAGTTTATTTTTATTTTTATCTGGATTTGGTATTAGGATGATACTGGCTTCATATAATGAGTTTGGCAGCATTCACTCTTGTTCAATTTTGGAAGACCTTGACTAAGATTGGTATTAAATCTTCTTGAAATGCTTGGTAGAACATACTTGTGAAACCATCTGGTCCTGGGCTCTTCTATTTTGAGGAGCGGTTTGATGACTGTTTCAATCTCTTGTGATTGGTTTGTTGAGATCTTCTATTTTTTCTGAGGTTAGTGTGCATTTGTATTTCTAGGAATTTATCCATTTCATCTACATTGTCTAGTTTTTTGACATAAAGTTATTCATAGTATCCTTTTATGATCTCTATTATTTCTGTGGGGTCAGTAATAATGTTATTATTTTCCATTTTTATTTCATTTATTTGCATATTTATTGTTTTCTTGGTCAGTCTAGCTAAGGGTTTGTCAGTTTTGTTAACCTTCTCAAAGAACCAACTTTTGGTTTTAATTCTATTTCTTTGTTCTCAATTTCATTTATTTCTGCTCTTATCTTTGTTATGTATTCCTTCTAATTTCTTTGGGATTAGTTTGCTGTCTTTTTCTATTTGCTTCAGATGTGGTAGTTAAGTAATTGATTTTAAATCTTTCTTCTTTTTTAATGTAAGCATTGAGAGCTGTAAATTTTCTTATAAACACTGCCTTTGGTGCATCCCATAGGTTATGACACATGGCATTCTCTTTGTGATTCATCTTGAGATATTTATTGATGTCTCTTGGAATTTCTTCTTTGACCCACTGATTTTTTAAGAATGTGTTCTATAATTTCCATATATGTATGCAAAGTTATGCTTTTTCTGCCATTTGTTCATTTCCAACATTATTTATGATCAGAGAAAGTGCTTTGCATAATTTTGACTTTGTTGAATTTATTGAGATCTGCTTTGTGATACAATATATGTTCTATCCTGGAGAAAGATCCATGACCACTTGAAAAGAATATCCTGTTTTTCGGGTGTGCAATGTTCTGTATATATTTATTAGATTTTTTCATTTATCACATTATTCAAGCTCTCTATTTCTTTTTGATCCTCTGACCAGATGCTCTACCCAATGGTGAGAATGGTTTATTGAAATCTCCAACTACTATTGTAGCAATGTCTTTTTCTCCCTCAGTTTTCTAGTATTTGCTACATGTATCTTGGGACACCCCAGTTAGGTGCATATTTATTTATAATTGTTATTTCTTCCTGGGGAATCATCCGATTTATTCATATGTAATAATTACATATTAATGTCTCTAATATGTCTCTTCCTTGTCTCTAATAACAGTTTTGTTTTTAAAGTCTATATCATCTAATAAAAGTATTGCTACCCCAGCTTTTTTGTTTCTTTGTTTTGGTTATGACACGCATGGAATGTATTTTTCCAACCTTTCACTTTCAATTTATTGGTATCCTCTCCACTGGTGGTGATGCTGCAGCCTAGATTAGGGCTGCAATCAGATCTTGGTGGGAAGAAACCAGTTCCTAACTTCACTGGATTTTCAATCAGCAAGGCTTCCCCTTATGTCAGGGGCAGTGTCAAAATGGCAGCTATGGATTCTTTCCCACATGGATAGGTTCAAACCTTAGTTGTTTCTAATACTATACTTTAGCCAGCCAATGCCACTAATCAGTAACTGAGGTCTGTGGACAATTGTCTCTTCCTTCACAGTTTATGGGAAATGGAACCTCTAACTCTAGGAACAGAATAGCTCCTGAGGTGGCTTGTGCTGCTATAGTAGGATTGGCACCAACCTCTCTGGATGGCTAGCCATTTCACAGGGAGTTGGTGCAGGTCACTCCAGCTTCCTCCCTGCCAGAGGTGGTGCTGGGTTTTAGGCTACAGATGCAATCTGATCTGAGTGGAAAGAAGCTGGTCTCTTCAAGCACTGTGATTTTCATTCAGCCCCCCTTTCCCCTCTCACCAGGGGCAGAGTCAAAATGGTGGTTACTAGCCTCCTTCTCACATGGACAGGCTCAAAGTTTAGCTGTTTCTAGGATTATACTTTAGCCTGAGTATAATCTGAGTATAATCTGAATATGTATAATAGCCCAAGGGGGAGTTTATAATATTCATATATAAACAAAAAAATTAGATAGTTTATCAACAAAAAATATGGTCTACAAGAATTACTAAAAGGAGTTTTGAAGGTTGAAAAGAAAAGACGAGAAAGTAGCTTGGAGTTGTGTGAGAAAATGAAGATTATCAGGGTAAATTAAAGCATAAATGTAAAACCCAGTAGTACTGAATTCTCACTGTATAACTCTACTCTTTAATTCCTAAAAATGTCAGAATACAATTGAGCAAGAATAAAAGCATATTTCTTGATAATGGGCATGTATAGTACAAAGTGGTAAAGTGGGAAAAAAGAACATAAAGAGGGGAAACAGAAGGATATCAGAGCAGAAAAAGTGTTCATAATTGAGCATAAGTTGTTATCGTTTCAATAAGAATGTTATAGATGAAGTCTGTGTAATAAGAACACCAGGGTAACTACAAAGAAAGCATTTTTATAAAGAAAAAGATACATAAATGACAAAGAGATCAGTCAGATGCCCCACAAAAGAACAATACAAAAAAGGTGGTTGCAATAAAGAAAAATAAAGACAAGAAAAGACATGACATATAAACACCAAAGTACAAAACAACTGAAGTAAGTACTGCCAGTACAGAAATAAAACTAAATGTTAATGGATTAAACTCCCCAACGAACAGACATAGGTTTGCAGAATGGATAAAAAAACATGACGCAGGTATAATTTATTTACAGGAGACTCACCTTTGACCCAAAGAATAAAATATGCTGAAAGTGAAATATTATAAACATAATGCCATCCAAATATTAGCTAAAAGAGAACTGGAGTAGCTATACCAATATCAGACAAAACAGACTTTCAGATACAAAGAAGATACAAAGAAGAACACTAATACATGCTAATAAAAGGGACAAGTCAACAAGAAGAAATAAGCATCATCAATATTTATGAACCTAACATGAAACCCCCAAATACATGAGGCAAACAGTAGCAAAAATGAAGGGAAACATAAATGTGTCTACAATAATAGTTGGAGACCCCTATATTCCACTCACAACAATAGAAGAAAAATAAGTAAGGAAGCAAAGAACTGAATAATAGGATAAATGAACTAGACCTAACAGACACACACAGAAAATTCCACAGAAGGATATTCATTCTTCTCAAATGCACATGGATCAGTCTTTTTGAAAAATTTTTTATTGACACATTTTTATTAGTTGATAGATCCCATAAAACATTACATTAAAAAAACATAAAAGTTCCCATATACCTCACTCCCCACCCCCACCCCATCATTTTTTGTAAATTTTATTTTTGAAGATATATACATCACAAAAGTTACATTAAAAAATATAAGAGGTTCCCATACACCCCCACCTCCCCACTCCATTCCTCCCACACCAGCAACCTTCCCCATCATTGTAGCACACTCATCACATTTGGGGAACACATTTTGGAGCACTGCTGCTCTATGTGGATAATAGTTTACCCTATAGTTCACACTCACCCCCAGTACATTCAGTGGGTTAAAACAGGATATATAATGCCCAGCAACTGACCCTGCAATATCGTATAGAACAACTCCAAGTTCCAAAAATGCCCACTCATCACATCTCTTCTGCCCTCCCCCTGCCCTCTGTCACTACTGTGGAGACTTCCTCTACATCAATGATACAATTTCTTCTGTTACTAGTCACAATAGTTTTATAGTAGAATATCAGTAAGTCCACTCTAATCCATATTTTATTCCTTCATTCTATGGAATCTGGGATGGTGATGTCCACTCTGCCTCTGTGATTGGGTTTATGCTCCACATGGCTGATGGATGCAATTCTCATGCTTGCAGTTGTAGGCACACTTGGTTCCCTGGTGTGGTGGTTGACCATCTTCAACTCCCTGTTAGCTGACCTGGGTAAGTCCAACGAACTAGGGAGTAGGGGTTGCAACTCTGCTGAGGCTTAGGGTCCAGCTGGTACATGGGCAGTTCAGAGATTCAAGTCCCCTGAGTATACCCCATCCCTAGCACCAACCACAGGTTCATTAAAAGTGACAGAAGAGACATGTGTAGAAAAGTCACATCTGAGTCCAGCTGATCACTCTCAGGAGCACAAATTCCAAAGTAGGACCCAATGACATGGTACAGAACTCAAAATCTATCTGCCATGACCATATATCCTGTGGGTCTCTGTAGCCATCAGGATTACCAGTACCTAAGGTTCTATCTACTTAAGCTGTTTCTGGGGTCCCGCTGATGTGTGCGTACACATGACCACTCTGATGACCTCCAAACACTTTTTAAAGACTCTTAGCCATAGAAACTCATTTCTCTTTGCCATTTCCCCTTTTATTCAAGGTTAAAAATCCTTTTTTAATACATGATCATACATGTAGGCTGAGATATTCTGCTGGTCCTTTTGTCCAAGGTCTCTTTCTAGCTGCATCACCAGTTAGTGATTGGTAGTAATCCCTCAGTGCCAGGGAGGCTCATCTCTGGGAGTCTTGTCCCACACTGGGGAGAAGCCATTGCATTTACATGCTGAATTTGACTTAGAGAATGCTCACATTTGAGCAACATGGAGGCTCTCAGGAGGTAACTCTTAGACACCCTGCAGCTCTAGGCCTAGTTCATATTTCAGGCACACAGGTTCATAAGCATCATCATCAGTATCAATGGCTCATCATTGGGCCATCCTTCCTTGTTGGTCTTTGCCATTGCACTTGGGGGATTTTTGCTGTTCCATTAGGGAATGTGACAGAGCGTCCCTGAGTAGGAATGCAGCACTAAGTCAGTTGTCATTTATAAATGTAACCACTATGAAAATACCCAACCTATATCAAAACATTTTTATGTCCCCTATATACATGCCCTGGAGAACTCCCTCCCAACCATGTATCCCCCATCAATAACACCCCACAACAGTGTTCTTCCCCTGCTATAGTTGAACTTTCTGTGGTCCAAACTTCTTCAACATTGAGGCCTAATATATTGCCAGATTCATTTAATAGGAAAATGAAATAAAGTGATGGGTTTAAAGATTAGAAATATACATACTAATTAACAAATACTAAGATAAAGTAAAAATAAATTGGTGTACTAATAAAAATGATAAATATTATAAAGCTTTGATTTTAATGTTTTGCCTTTCATCTCTGTAATTGGTGTTGCCCTGTATGTACAGTGGTAAGGCATTTTCTTTCATTTCTTCCTCAGTGTCTACATCCATACTTTCTTTCTTTTTTTTTCTAATTTTAAATTTTGTCTTCAAAAAAGTTTTAGATCACAGTAAATCACATATACAATATAGGGGACTCCCATATATCCAATATCAAGCCCTTTCCCCCTTCCCCAGCAATGACCTTTTTACATGTTCGTGCTACATTTGCTGCAGCTGATGTACAGATTTTGAAACATAGCTTTCAAATATGGTTCCATTTTGGTTTACATTATGGTTTATATTTTAGACTGTACAAATTTCCAAAATTTTAGTTTCCTTCTGTTTTACATTAAGGTTTACATTTTAGTTTATAGACTTGTATACATTTTTGGTGTACATTAACTTGTCCTATATCCATCATTACATGATCTTGTGGATCACTTCCATTGCCCCCTACTTACACTGCTTCCATCTATTCTTTAACTCTCTCCCCCTTCCCTCAGGGCCCACAGTGAAAATCAATCTTCACTACTTGAGGACCAGACTTACAGATACTTGCAACAATACTGAAGACTTCACATACTAAACTGCCCTAACCCATTGGGAGTCACCGATTCTCTCAAGGGACACAATTCTCTCTGTTTCAGAACAACAGGTCTCCCCAGGATGTGGGTACCCTTCACGCTCATTGTACAGTCTCCACCCAATGATTTAGTACACTATGACAAAATGAATACTCACACACCCCCTAGCAGCCAGACTCTGTGCCAGATGCCCCCCTTTAAGCATGTTAAACCCATAATCCTTCCTTATTATATTTTCTAAAAAGTTTTTTCAACCTTATAGTTTCAACCATATACCTGAGAGTCTCCCATATTAAATAGTTTCCCCCATCCCAGCCCCAATTCCTTGGGCCATCTGACCCATCCTCCTAACCCTAGTTCCCTCAAGTCCACGAATCTCCTCCCAAAGGTATACCTATGCTCCCATCTTATCCCTTTCCTGTACAAATCATAGACTTCACCCATGTAGGCATTATGTCCCAATCTTCCTCTCCCCCCCCTCCAAATTCTTTTAAGCCTATCTTGCAGTCTCTAGTTCTCTGAGACAGCTTGGTTTCCTTGTTTCATATCAAAGAGGTCATGTAGTTTTTGTCCTTCAATGCCTGCCTTGCTTCACTCAACATAATGTCCTCAAGATTCATCCATGTTATCCCATGTGTTTGTACTGTATTCCTACTTACAGCTGAGTAGTATTCTATTGTATGTATATATCACATTTTATTTATCCATTCATCTGTTGATGGGCATTTGGGTGGATTCCAACTTTTGGCAATAGTGAGTAATGCTGGTATGAACATTGGTGTGCATATATCGCTGTGTGTCCTTGTTTTCGGTTCTTCTGGGTAAATGCCCAGCAGTGGTATTGCTGGGTCATATGGCAAGTCTATAGTTAATTTTTGAGAAACCGCCAAACTGTCCTCCAGAATGGCTGGATTGTTCTGCATTCCCACCAGCAGTGGATGGGTGTCCCCATTCCTCCACATCCTCTCCAGCACTTGTAGGCTTCTGTTTTTTTTATAGCTATCAGTCTTAGGAGAGTAAGATGTTATCTCATTGTAGTTTTCATTTGCATTTCCCTAGTAGCTAGTGATTTTGCACATTTTTTCATGTACTTTTTTGCCATTTGTATTTCTTCTTTGGAGAAGCATCTGTTAGATCTTTTTCCCATTTTTAAATGTGTTGTTTGTCTTTTTATTTACAAGATATAGAAGTTCTTTATATATGCAAGATATGTCTCCTATCAGATATATAGTTACCAATGTTTTCTCCCATTGTGTAGGCTCTTTTCACTTTCTTGACAAATTACTTTGAGGTGCAAAAGGCTTTAATTTTGAGGAAGCCCCATTCAACTATTTTTTCTTTTGCTGCTCCTGCATTGGGTGTGAAGTTCCTGAAGCCATTTCCTATTACAACATCCTGTAGATGCTTCCCTACATTATTTTCCAAGGTCTTTATGGTCTTCACTCATAATTTAGGTATTTTAGCCATCTTGAGTTGATTTTTGTATAAGGTGTGAGATGGTAATCCTCTTTCCTTCCTTTGCATATGGATATCCAATTCTCTAGGCACGATTTGTTAAAGAGGCCATTCTCTCCCATTTGAGTGGGCTTGGTGTTCTTGTCAAATATTAGATGACTGTATATGTGAAGATCTATATAAGAACTCTCAATTCAGTTCCATTGGTTAGTGTGTCTAGTCTTGTGCCAATACCATGTCATTTTCACTACTGTAGGTTTATGGTAAGGCTTAAAGCCAGGCAGTGGGATTCCTATGAATTCATTTTTCTTTTTCAATATGTCTTTGGCTATTGGGGCTTCTTTCCTTTCCAAATAAATTTCATAGCAAGGTTTTCTAGTTCGTTAAAAAAATACTGTGTTGATTTTTATTTGAATTTCTTTGAATCTGTAGATCAGTTTTGGTGAGATAGACATTTTAGCAATATTTAATCTTCCTATCCATGAACAGGAAATATTCTTCCATTTATTTAGGTCTTCTTTGATTTCCTTTAAGTGTTGTATAGTTTTCTGTGTGTAAGTCTTTTACTGCTTCAGTTAAATTTATTCCTAGGTATTTGATTTTTGATTTATTGTTGTGAATGGTATTTGTTTCTTGATTTCCTCCTCAGATTGCTTATCATCAGTGTACAGAAATGTTACTGATTTTTTCACATTGATTTTATAACCTGCATTTTTACTGAACTCATAAGTTCTAGAAACTTTGCTGTAGATTTCTCAGGGCTTTCTATGTGTATGATCATGTCATATGCAAATACTGAAATTTTGACTTCTTCCTTTCCTATTTTGAGCACTTTTTCATCCACTTCTTGCCTCAGTGCTCGAGTAGATACTTATAACACAATGCTAAGTAGAAGGGGTGATAGTGAGCGTCATGCTTTGTTCCTGATCTTACAGGAAAAAATTTTAAGATTTCACCATGGTAAATTATGTTAGCTGTGAGTTTTTCATATATACCCTTTCTCATGTTCAGAAAGTTTCCTTCTATTCCTATCTTTTGCAGGGTTTTTAAAAGGAAGGGTGCTGTATTTTATTGAATGATTTTTCTGTATCTACAGATATCATGTGGGGTTTTTTTCCTTCAATCTGTTTATGTGGTGTATTACACTAATTGATTTTCTTATATTGAATCATCCTTGCATACCACAAATGAAAGCCACTTGGTCATGGTGTATAGTTCATTTAATGTGCTGTTGAATGTGATTAGCAAGTATTTTGTTGAGGATTTTCACATCTAGTTTCATTAGAGAGATTGGTGTGTAATTTTCCTTTCTTGCAGTGTCTTTGTGTGGCTTTGGTATTAGGGTAATGTTGGTATCATAAAATGAGTTAGGCAATGTTCCTTCTATTTCAATTTTTTAGAAAAGTTTAAGCAAGATTTGGTGTTAGGTCTTTCCATAAAGTTTGGTAGAATTCACCTGTGAAACCATCTGGCCCAGGGTTCTTCTTAGTTGGGAGGCTTTTAATGACAGTTTCTACCTCTTTACTTGTGATTGGTTTGTTGAGATCATTGATTTCTTCTTTCATCAATGTAGGCTCCTTATGTGTTTCCAGGATTTTGTCCATTTCCTCTAAATTGTCTTTCTTGTTAGAATATAGTTTTTTGAAGGATCCTCTTTTGATAGCTTTATTTCAGTGGGTTCAGTGGTGATATCCCTTTATCATTTCTTATTTTGTGTATTTGCATTTTCTCTCTTTTTTTCTTGGTTAGTCTAGCTAAGGGTTTGTCAATTTTATTGATCTTCTCAAAGAACCAGCTCTTTGCTTTGTTTATTTTTTTTGAGCACTTTCTTATTTTCTATTTCATTTAGTTCTGTTCTGATCTTTGTTATTTCTTTCTTCTTCCTTTGTTTTTTTTTTACTAATTCCTCCAAGTGTACAGTTAGATCTTCAATTTTGGCTTTTCTTTTTTGTGGTATGAATTTATGGCTACAAAATTCCCTCTCAGTACAGCTTTTGCTGCATCCCATAAGTTTTGATATGTTGTGTTATCATTTTCATTAGTTTCAAGGTAGTTATTGATTTCTGTTGAGATTTCTTCCTTGGCCCACTGATTTTTTAAGAGTGTGTTGTTTAACTTCTATATCTTGGTGCCAAATCTGGGTCTCTAGACCTTGCAGATTTCCAGTTTCATTCCACTGTGATCAGAGAAAGTGTTTTGTATGATTTCAAGCTCTCTGAATTCATTGAGACTTTCTTTGGGGCCTAGCATATGTTCTATCTTGGAGAATGATCCATGTGTACTTGAGAAGAATGTATATTCTGATGTATTGGGTGTAATATTGTATATGTCTATGATGTACAGATCCACTAACATGTTGTTCAAAGTCTTTGTTTCTTTAATGATTCTCTTTTGAGATATTCTGTCCAATGTTGACAGTGGTGTGTTAAAGATCCCAACTATACTGAGGCATTTATTCCTTCCCTTAATTTTTGCAGTGTTTACCTCACATATTTGCAGGCACAATTGTTAGGTGCATAAATATTTATGATTGTTTCTTCTTCTGGAAAGATTATCCCTTTCACTAATATATAGTGTCCATCTTTGTCTCTCACAAGTGTTTTGCATTTAAAGTCTATTTTGTCTGATATTAATATAGCTAGTCCTGCCTTTTTTATTATTGTTTGCCAGTAAGATTATTTTCCAGCCATTCACCTTCAATCTCCTTGAATCCCTGGCTCTAAGATATGTTCCTTGTAGACAGCATATAGACGGTCATATTTCCTTATCTAATCTTCCAATCTGTGTCTCTTAGCAGGTGAGTTTAATTCATTGACATTCAGTGTTATTACTTTCAAGGAATTGCTTATATTAGCCATATTTTCTTTGGATTTGTGTTCTTCATATGTTGTTCCAAATTTTTATCTCTTTTTGTCATTTTAGTTGTTGTTAACTCTCCTCCAACTTGTCTCTCCTGTTTTTTTCTTTCCTTCTGCAGAACTGAAGGGCAGGTTTCTTATTGGCATACTCTCTTTGTTTCTGTTTATCTGTGAATATTTTGAACTCTCCATCACATTTGATTGCTAGCTTTGCTGGATAGAGTATTACTGGTTAGAAATTATTTTCATTTAGTATCTTGAATATGTCATACCACTACCTTCTTGCCTCCATGGTTTCAGATGAGAAATCAGCACTTAATCTTATGGAGCCTCCTTTATATATGATAGTTCTCTTCTCTCCTGCTACTTTTAGTATTTTTTCTTTGTCTTGAGCATGGGATAAATGAACAACTATATGTCTTGGGGTAGCCTGTTGGGATTTATGCTGTTTAGAGTGTGTTGTGCTTCCTGGACATGTACATGCATCTCCCTCAAGTAGGTTTGGGAAGTTTTCAGCCATTATTTCCTCCAAAACCCCTTCTGCCCCCTTTCCCTTCTCTTCTCCTTCTGGGATGCCTATAATGCTTATGTTTCCACATTTTGCATTATCATTCAGGTCCCTAAGTCCTGGCTGAATTTTTTCAGTCTTTTTATCGATCAGTTCTACTATCTGTTTGATTTCAGATGTGCTGTCTTCCAAATCAATAATTCTTTCCTCTGCCTCTTCAAATCTGCTGTTATTTGCTGAGAGTGCATTTTTTATTTCTTGGATTGTGCTGTTCATCCCCATCACATCCATTATATTTTTCTGCATGATTACAATTTCTTCTGAATTCTCTCCAAGTGTTTTCTTAATATCCTTAATCTCTTCCTTCATTTCATTAAATTGGTCCATGATACATGTTTTGGGAGCTTTAATCAGCTGTTCAGTGTTCCACTCCTGTTGCTGGTTTTTAGTTTGTTCATTGGATTGAGTCATGTTTTCCTGATTATTAGTATGGCTTGTAGTTTTTGTTGCTGTCTGGTCATCATTTTATCTTGATGGGTTTATTCAGTTGATTAGTTTTTTCCGGTGAGGTTTAATTATTTGGTTTTTGTGTGTGTGTGTGTGTTAAGTCTTCCTTTTGTCACTTTGTTCTTCTGTTTCTACTTCCTTCTTTTTGGCTAAGTTACCTTGAGGAAGCACTAGTTTTGTTCCAGACTCTCCAGGTCATTGTCCAGGCACCTTCTCCTTTGTAGCTTCCTGAAACAGCCCTCTCTTACAGGATTGCATCACCTCTCAGATGGTCCTGGGTCCATGTGTGTTTTTCGTGGAGAGCATTTTGGATGCTTTTTAGTCAGCTGGCAGGATCTTGGTGGACCCTGCATCCAGCTCGCACTCACACTTCTGGGACTGCAGGGGGACTGCAGGGAGGGGGTCCCTGCTCCTAGTGGCCTGGCTTACAGTAAATCATCAAGTCCCCTTGCTGGTCCTGAGGTCAGGCACTAACCGCCTGCCAGTGGCTCCCACTCTTGCACTCCCACGCATTCTCATGCTCCCTCTTGCTCTTGCTTGATCATCCTTCATGATAGTTTACATTGGGTCACAAAACAAGGCTTGATAAACTTAAACATTAAAATTATGCAAAGCAACTTTTCAGACCATAAAGGAATGAAGCTGGAAATCAATAACAGGCAGAGAAATGAAAAATCCACATATATATGGAAGTTAAGCAATATGTATTAAACAATCAGTGGGTCAAAGAAGAAATTACAAGGAAATTCAGTGAATACTTTGAAGTGAACGAAAAAAAAACAACACAACATATCAAACTTATGGGATGTGATGAAGTCAGTGCTGAGTGAGAAATTTATAGCCTTAAATGCATATATTGAAAATATAACAAGAGCTAAAAATCAAATTCTTAACTGCACACTTTGAGGAACTAGAGAAAGAACAGCAAATTATTGGCTTAGACTACTTTCAGCGGGGAGACCATCAGTCATTTAACTTAAGGCAATGCAACAGTTTAGGAGTGCTGTAAAGATGATTTTTTTTTCTGGATGAAGGCATAAAGAATAATTTTGAAAGACAAATTATTTTTAATACTATTACCTCACCTGTACCATCTGGAGTCTAGCATGTTCTTTCCCCAGGTGCTGGTTTGTCACTTTCTCTGTATCGCCACATAATATGTGCATTACATTCCAATGCTTATAATTTGACGTTTATTCCAGTCATAAACTTTTCCCTTCCATACATTGACTTTTCTGAAGAGATAGGTACAAAAAATAATCTAAATTAAATAAAACCTAACCAGCATTAAGCTTGGGTAATCTGAGCGGATGATAGAAGCCAGATCTTTTACTGCTGGAGATAGAAGTTACAGATAAGTAGTGGGAGAAGACTGGAATGATCACATTAGGAATAGATTAGAGTTGGAGATATCAGTATGTACTCATGTTTACTTTATCTATATATTTACAAATGGATACATATTGAAATTTTTATGGGTATGTGGCTATGCATGTATTAGAAGCAATGACAATTCAGTAGCAAAGATTGCATTTGACAGCCAGATTTTTGCATCTAATGGCATTTTACATTAAATGAATCCAGGGTTCCTTGGAGAAATGACTGATTCTAGGCTTGGGACAAGGAAAAATATATATATATATATAATAAAGTAGGTCTAGAAATTAAGGGAGTGCCAAAAATGATGCAGTTATGTGTAAGAGACAAAGGATCCATCTGAGAGAGTGGCCATGGGCATAACTGAAGCAATTTAAGATTTTAACAAAAAATATAACTGAATGGGCACCTGTTCCATATACTGAAAGGGTCAACAGTTGTAGTGCATGATCTTTAACAGTGAGAGTAAGTTGTGGTCAATGTTGGAATGTAGATATTCAGCCTTGAACAGGTGGGGCACAAATAAGTTAATGTTTACAAGGAGTTATGTATGTAGTAGTTGCCTCAGCATCAAAATCAAACTCGGGGCTTGTTCAGTAGCTTGATTCTAATTCTCAAACAAACCTTTATTATGGGCAACTAAATAAGTAAAAGACCCAATCAATTAGAATAGCCACTGATACTGGTTTCCCCTGTTACACACTGAAATAGATGTGCTCTTGACTTGTAAATCTATACATTTGCAGGTGTCAGACAAAGCATCAAGACTACAATAGCCCAAGAGTCTGAATTCTGACCAATGAATTGAATGACCTTAACTATTTTCCATTCAGCATAGCTGGCACTGTGGCTAAACAGCCACTGCAGCTTTCTGGAAACCATTAACTTTTAGGTTGCTTCATCATCAATGAACAAGGGCTCACATTTAGTGGATTTTCAGAGAATTAAGGATCCTGTAGTTTCATTTCCTTTTCTTCAGACTATAGCACGTGACATGGCATTTTCAACAAAGGAAGAAATACCATTTTTCCCCTGTAAAACCAAGATGATGCTGGGTTCTTTTGAGATGCATTCTTGAATATATATATATTCTGTTTGACAAGAATGAGTTTTTTAAGAAAAGTTGTGAATTTACAAAATAATCACATGTAACATACAGGATTCCCATCCATTTCCCCACTATCTTACATTGCTGTGACTTATTTATTATGATGGATGAATGAATGCTGTAATATTTTTGCTGCCTGTAGTCCATAGCCTGTATTTCATATATTTTTCCACAAGCTATCCTATTATTAACACCATATATAATTACTAATACATATATGTTTTATTTCCTGAAAGAACATACCAATGTTTATACTGTTAACCAAGTCCATCTTCCACCATGGCATTCACTAATTTATACAGACTCCTACCTGTGTAATCCAACTAAAGTGCAACCTCATGGGCTCTCAATTTCATTACATTTTTGTACCATCATCAACCTCATTCACGTTAAAATGTTTTCATTGCTCTAAAAGTAAGAGTCCTATACCCATGTATACATCACAATTGTTGACCTTTACCACTGATATAGGACTTTCTTTCACTTTCCTGCTAAAATAGTACAATATTACTTTTATCTATAGTCTATATGTTATTATAAGGATGAGAAGCTGAAGAAGAGGATGACCCAACCAGAACAGGACCAAACCAAGAACAAATAGCAACAGGAAAAAGCCTAATTCTGAACACTTTTGCAAGAATGCCCTTCCCTGACCATCTGGACTTGTGACACTGGGAGGAAGAAAGAAAAAACAACACAATTAAATGAATCTCAGAGAACGTACTGGGAGAGCTATTAAAAACAAAACTCCACAGCAGCTCTTCAACTACTTGATAATCTTCTGCTTTCCAGACCCATTCATTCCCACCCCTCTGCTTTTTTTTAAGTCCAGCCACCAAGGTTTTCTTCTAAGATGAATCACCCTTGTTAGAAATATTGGAGCTCTTGCTGATAAAGTATGACTTCCCCCAAAACAGTATCTCCATATTCTAAACATATTTTAGTAGACGAACGTTCTTGTATTTGTATTATTAATCACAATCCTCATCCACCACCAAAACGACTAGGTTATACAAACCCTAGATTATCCTCTGTCTTTCAAATGACATTAAACTCCCTAGACTTCTTTCTTCAACCAAAATCATATTTATAAATGAAGAGTGTTAGTTATACTCTTCATAGTGTGTTACTGTCAATTGTATTCATTTCCATGCACTTTAAACAACCTTGCTAAACACTCTACAAAGATTCAACATCAGCTCCCCTTTTCCAACCCACATTCTGTTCCCTAGTAATCTATACTCTAGAGTTAACTCCATGAGATTACTCATCATATTGCATTCTTATCAGTGAGACTATGCAGTATTTATCCTTTTGTGTCTGGCTAATTCCACTCAACAAAATGTCCTCTATATTTATACATGTTGTCATATGCATTACCAGTTCATTTCTTTTTACACTTGAATAGTATTCCATCATATGTGTATATAATATTTTGCTTGCCCATTCATTGCTTAATGATCACTTGGGCCACTTCCATATTTTAGTTATTGTGAGTAATGCCAATATGAACTTTGGTGTGGAAACAGCTGCTCACATCATTATCTTCAGTTTTCTGAATATTTTCCTAGTATCAGGATTATAGGATCATCTGCAGTTCTTTGTTTAGCATCCTGAGGAAATGGAAAACTGTCTTCCACAGAGGCCACCCCATTTTACATTTCCATCAATGGTGGGTAAATATTCCTACTTCTCCACATCCTCTCCAAGATTTGTAGTTTACTGATATTTGTTTTAATTTACATTTTTTAAAGAAAATTTATATTACATAAATTTTACATTGAAATTATAGGTAGATTTCCATGTGCCACAATCTTTCATCCTTCCACCCTTTCTCCCATTAAGAGCAACTTTCATTAGTGAGGTATATTTGTTACAATTCATGAATTCAAATTGAAGAGTTGCTACTATGTCCACTAGTTTACCTTATAGTTTATACTTTGCACTGCACAGTTTTATGGGTTTTGGCAAAATGTACAATTGCCTGTATCCATCATTACAATTTATTTCAGAACAATTCCAATGTTACATAAATATCCATATTACACCTTTTCTTCCCTCTTCCTCCCCTCAGAAACTCTGGTGACAACTTCTTTTATATCAATGTTACAAGTATTTCCATTGTTAGAAAAATAATGTCTGCTTTAGTCCGTAATTGTGTTCCATCCTTATTTTTGTTCATTCTTCAATCTTGAGGAGTTGGGGATGGTTAGGCCCACTCTGTTTCTGATTGAGAGGAGATCTTGATTCCATGGGTCAGATGGATGGAAAGGTCTTGCTTGCATTTGTAAATCCTCTGTTTTTACAAGATGAGCATTGTCCACCATTGTCCTTTTGTTAGTTGTCCTGGACAAACCCAATGAACAGGAGAGTAGGTGCTACAACTCTACTGAGATTCAGGGATCAACCAGGATATGAACAGATTAAAGATTTACATCTCTGGGACATATATTTCATGATTAGTGTACTAATTATAGGTTCAATTAAAACGGCCTGAAGAGTCAAGTGTAAGGAAATTATAAATGAGTATAACTCTGTTACTTTGGGGTACATATATTCCAAAGTAGAACCCACTGGCAGCTTGCCAAATTCCTGAGACTGCTTATAATGTCTAGAAGTCTCTAGATCCCTCAGGAGCCCACCAGCTTAAGACACTGTTTGCTGGGGCAGTCAGTGAGACACGAATAAGCATAACATCTGGAATGATCTCCTGATTCACTTTGAAATCTCATAGCCCTAAAAACTCATTTGTATTTAACATTTCCCCCTTTAGTTCAATGTCTTTTTCCAAATGCATTGCTAGTCAGAAATTCATAGTAGTCCCTCAGTGCCTGGGTGGTTTATCCTCCCTTGCTGGTGGAAGGTAGTGCGTTTATATGCTGAGTTTGAATTAGAGTGAGGCCACGTTGGAGCAAAAAGAAGGCTTTCAGGAGGTAACTCTTAGGCAATACATATTACTAGGCTAAGATTCAATTTTACAAGAACAAGGTTTATAAGTAAAACCATCAATGTCAAGGGCTTTGTGTATTGGTCTGTCCACTTTCATGAAGCATTATCCATGAAATCTAAGGATTCGTGCTGCTCTATTAGAAAACACAGCAGAACTGTCCAGGATGGGAACTAAATATTCTTTCACTTATTGTGTGTGTCTCAACCCACCAAGGCAACACACCATGACCACTTGAATATATTCATATTCCATAAAGGCATGCTACAGGTGCCCCTTTCCCAACACATCCTTCCATTATTACCCACACTGGTGATCTTCCCTTACCATGGTTGTGACCCTTGTGCAATCCAAAACCTCCCCAAAACAAAGCCAAAAGATAAATAAAATCATTAAAAATGATAATAAACAAAATTCTAAAATAAAAATAAATTTTCGCTGTTTTATTCAATCACTGTAAGGTATGTTTATTTTATGTACGGAGGCAATTTCTTCTGTATGTTCCCTTGTTCATTCTTTTTTCTTGTCTCTATTTTTTTTGTTACATTAAAAAAATATGAGGTACCCATATACCCCCTACCCCCTTCACCCCATTCCTCCCATATCAACAACTTCTTTCCTCATGATGGGACATTCATTGCATTTGGTGAATACATTTTTGAGCACTGCTGTACCACATAGATAATGGTTTACACTGTAGTTAACATACTCCCCCAGTCCACCCAGTAGGCCATGGCAGGACATACAATGTCCAGCATCTGTCCCTGCCATACCACCCAGGAGCTTTAAGTAAGAGAAAAGTCATGTAGAATATAGGGGATTTCTCTATACTACACTTCCTCAACTTCTCTTATTTCCTCTATTAATAGCATCTTACAAGACTATTGTACATTTCTTACAAGTTTGTACAGATTCTGAAGCATTACTACTACCTTGTACAAGGACTTTCATTATGGTTTACATTTTGCACCATACACATTTATAGTCTTTCATAAAATTCATAATGATCTGTATCAATCATTGCAAAATCATGCAGAACAATGTCACTGCTATATGAGTCCCCTGTTCTAACTTCTGTTCTTCCCTTCCCCTCTGCTCAGAATGTATAGTCTCCACTAAGTTTCAGTTTTTGAAGAATAATGTTCATAGTTATAAGCATTAATCCAAAAGCCTTGATATATTGGTCTGTTTTCTTCTATTTGGCATGCCCTATGTTCCCTAGACATTCTTGTCGTCTAATTGAGGACACAGCAGGACTCTCCACAATGGGAGTATATTTCCTTGTTTAATTGTGTGGGTCTCCAGCTACTGAGACAACACCCCAAGCCAAGATGAACACAATCAAATTCAATAGAAGCATGCCCCAGGTGAGACCTGTCTCAAATATCTGCCTATCACCAACATCATACAACCATACCTTGTCATATTAGCCAAAAGAATATACAATTCTGTTTTTTTCTTTTTTATGATATTTTTAAAGACGCATAGATCACACAAAATGTTATAGTAAAAAATATGAGGTTCCCATATACCCCATTCCGCACAACCCCCCCTTTTCCACATTGACAACTTCTTTCATTAGTTTGGTACATTCATTGCACTTGATGAGTACCTTTTGGAGCATTGCTACACAACATGGGTTATAGTTTATGTTGTAGTTTACACTCTCTCCCTTTCCATTTATGAGTTATGACAGAATATATAATGTCCTCCATCTGTCCTTCCAATATCATTCAGGATGAATTCAAGTCCCAAAAAATGTCCCAATATCACCTGCTTTCCCTCTCCCTGCATTCAGCAATTACTGTGGCTAGTCTCCACAACAATGATATAATTTCTTTCATTGCTAGAGTCACAATAATTCTATAGTAGAATACCAGTAAGTCCACTCTAATCCATATTTTATTCCTCCATCCCATGACCCTGGGGTAGTGATGTCCACTCCACCTCTAAAGAGGGGTTTAGATTCCACATTTTTGGTAGATGAATTCTTCCCCCTGCAGCTATAGACTCTCCCAGGTCCTTTATGTGGTGGGTGACCATCCTCACCTCCCAATTATTTGTCTTGGGTAAGTCCAACAAACCAGAAAATAGGTCTTCCAGCTATACTGAGACTCAGGCCCTAGCTGGCACATAGAAATTCCAGAGTTTCAAGTCTCCTGGGCATACACCAACACCAGAACCAACCAGAGGTTCAGTAAAAGTAACAGAAAAGGCTTCCTCCCCACCCCCCAAATCCTGTTAACCTATCTTTCAGAATCTAGCCTCGGACAGCTTGACTTGTTTAATTCATATCAGAAAGGTCATGTAGTATTTGTCCTTTAAAAGCCTGGCTTGCTTCACCCAACATAAGGTCTTCAAGAGTCATCCATGTTACCCCATATGTTAGTACTGTAATCCTTCCCACAGCTGAGTATTTTTGCATTGTATGTATGTACCACTATTTGTTTATCCATTAATCTGTTGGTGGGCATTTGGGATGATTCCAACTTTTGGCAATAGTAAATAATGCCCCTATCAACATTAGTGTACATATATTGGTTTGTGTCCTTGTTTTCAGTTCTTCTGGGTATATACCCACTGATGGGATGGCTGGATCATATGGCAAATCTGTAACTAGTGTTTTGAGAAACCACCAAACTGTCCTCCACAATGGCTGGATCCTTCTACATTCCAACCAGCAGTGGATGAGGGTTCCCATTTCTCCACATCCTCACTAACACTTGTAATCCTCTTTTTTTTTTTTTTTAATAGCCACTGGTCCAATGTCTGTTAGAAAGCATCTCATTGTAGTTCTGATTTGCATTTCCCTAACAGCTAGTTCTAGCAGTTTTTAGTAAATAGTAGTATTTCCTAAGAGTAACCAATAGTTAGTAGTTAATAGCTAGTATTTTTGTGGTAGATTCTAATAGTAGCTAATACCTAGTAGTTAATAGCTAGTAGAATTGTGATAGCAAATAGCTATTAGTTTTGTTGTAGATTTTTCAGGGCTTTCTATGCATAGGATCATGTCATGTGTAAATAGTGATTTTTTTTTTTACTTTTTACTTTCCAATTTGGATGCTGTCTATTTCATTTTCTCTCCTAAGTTTTTAAGCAAATACTTCTAACACAATGTTAAATAAGAGCAGTGCCAGTTGGCAGATCTTAGAGGGAAAGTCTTCTTGCAGATCTTAGAGGGAAAGTCTTCCACATTTCACAATTGAATATGATATGAGTTGTGGGTTTTTCATATATATACTTTATTATGTTGAGGAAATTTCCTTCAAATAAAATGTTATCAAGAAAGGATGCTGTATTTTGTCAAATGCTTTTTCTGAGTCAATAGAGGTGATCATATATTTTTTTTTCCTTTCATTCTGCTAATATAGTGTATTATAATACATTGATTTTCCTCTTTTGGATCATACTTGCCTACTAAGTATAAAACCTATTTGATTATTCAGGAAGGGCAAGATGGCATCTGAGTGAGTGCACCTCATAATCTCTCCTGCAAAGAAGCAGCTGAGTAGGGTTGGAGTCCTGCTGGACCAGGCTGTTTCGGGTGCTTGCAGGGCAGGAGGTGTCTGGACATTGATTTAGTGGGATGGTAACAGAGGAGATTCTTGCAAGAGGTAGAATTCTGAATCTCTTTCATGGAGGTCGGGGTTGTGGGCAGGACCCTTCCCCCTAGGGCTGGCGGCCCAGTGGCAGCGATTCCTGAAGGTTTTGCTGTACTGGGGAGTACCCAAGCCCTGAGTGGGCTGTTTTGGGGGCTTGCAGTGTAGGAGGTATCTGGAAGTCGATTTGGTGAGACAGTGATGGAGGAGATTCTTGTGAGAGATTGAATTTTGGGTTTGTGACATGCAGTTCAGAGGTTCTGGGTGGAGCCCCACACCCTAGGGCTGGTGGTCAGGCTGCAGTGATCCCTGCTATCTCTGTTGTGTGGGGTGTTCCCAAACCCTGAGTGGGCTGTTTCAAGGGCTTGCAGAGCCGGAAGTGTCTGGATGTCGATTTGGTGAGACAGTGACAGAAGAGATTCTTGCAAGAGGTGGAACTTTCGGTTTCTGACACAGAGGTCAGAAGTTCTGGGTGGAACCATTCCCCATAGGGCTGGCAACCCATCCATGGTGGTACCTGAAATCTTTGTAGTGCAGTGGCGCCCCCAGAGGGCTGTTTTTGGGGCTTGCAGGGCAGGAGGTATCTGGATGTCGATTTGGTGAGACAGTGACAGGAGAGATTCTTGTGAGAGGTGGAATTTTGGGTTTCTGACATAGAAGTCAGAGTGTGCAGGCGGGATCCCTTCCCCTAGGGCTGGCGGCCAGCTGTGGGGATCCCTGAAGTCTGTGTTGTGCTCTGGTGCTCCCAGGCCCCCTGCTAACTGGATGCATGGTTCCCAGGTCTGTGTCCCCTAAACCCTAGTGGCTCATGCTCCAGAGACTTACACACCTTGAATCTGTAATATCACAGACTTCCCATTCCTGAATTCACCATGCCCTGAGGTCCATCTGAGGTCCTTGATTACCCTAGCCCTCAGCATTTGTGTTTGTTTTGTCTTGGTTGCTAATATTGCATTGTCTCATGTTTTATCATGCAAGGTCCTTTTTCATTTATTTAGTTTTTTTCTCTTTTTCTTTTTCTTGCTTGTTTCACCCCCTTTTCCTTGCTCACCCCCATTTTCTCTTCTTTTTTTCCTTTTCTCTCTTTTTCTTCTTATTTTATTTTATTTTCTTTATATAATAGGTGTGGCAGGGAGCAATTCACACTTGCTGTGTTTCCTCATCCTCCATTTCCTCTTTTCTGGGTATATTGATTTTGGCCACCTACACTATCTCCTTCCCCCCACATCTTTCTATCCTCCATCATCTACTGTTTCTCTACATTCCACATCCCTTTCTTTGGCCCCCAAATTGTCTCATTTTTATTTCTAATACCTTTGTTCTGTTTTCGGTCTTTTATCCACTCTTGATATTATTGTCTTTCTTTTCTCTTTCCCTCTCTAATGAAAACACTGGCTTTTTAATTCATACTATATTCCTCCCCATATTCAGTTGACTGTCTCATTATAGGTACTCTACTTACTGCTATAACCCTACACAACTTACATGAGTCTAACACCCATTCTCCCAGATCTCACATTGTTGCTCTGTTAACATTTATTATCAACACTACTTTATAAACTTTCTTTTCTCACTCATTTTGCTTTCCCTGGCCTAATATTTTCCTTCAAAGTGAACTTAGCCAGCTACAAGAAAATAGAGTAAGAAGAACAAAGTGACAAACAGAAGTCATAACACTTACACATGAACAAAAACTAATTAATCCCTGAGACTACACAAGGAAGCTAAGGAACAGATTAAACCTGTCAAGATAAAATGATGACCAGACAACAACAAAAAACTACTAACCAAACCATTAATCAGGAAAACATGGTTGAATCCAATGAACAAACTAAAAACCAGCAAGGGGAGCAGAACATTAGACAAGTAATTAAAGGTCTCAAAACATATATTAATGAAGTAAAGGAAGAGATTAACAATATGAAGAAAACACCTGGAGAGGAAATTGCATACATATGCAAAAAGATAACAGATATGATGGTGTTGAACACCACAGGTCAAGAAATCAAAAATACACTCTCAGCAAATAGCACCAGATTACAAGAGGCAGAGAAGCGAATTAGCGATGTGAAAGACAGTACATCTGAAATCAAACAGATAGTAGAACTGGTCCAGAAAAAGACAGAAAAAATCCAGCAGGGACTTAGGGACCTGAATGACAATGCAAAATGCACAAACATACATATTATAGGCATCTCAGAAGGAGAAGAGAAGGGAAAGGGAACAGAAGGGGAGTTGGAGGAAATAATGGCTGACAACTTCCCAAATCTACTGAGAGAGATGGATGTACATGTCCAGGAAGCATAACGCATCCAAACACCATAAATTCCAACAGGCTTACCCCAAGACATATACTTGTCAAATTATCCAATGCTCAAGACAAAGAGAACATTATAAAAGCAGCAAGAGAAAAGAGAACCATCATATACAAGGGAGGTTCCGTAAGATTAAGTGCTGATTTCTCATCTGAAACCATGGAGGCAAGAAGGCAGTGGTATGATATAATCAAGGTACTAAAAGAAAAAAATTTCCAACCAAGAATACTCTAACCAGCTAAACTAGCATTCAAAAGTGATGGAGAGTTCAAAATATTCACAAATAAACAGAAATTGAAAGAGTATGCCAACACTTACACTGCCCGTCAAGAAATACTAAAGGGAGTTCTGCAGGAAGAAAGGGAAAAACAGGAGAGGCAGAGTTGTAGGACAGTGTAAGAGCAACAAAAAAGACAAAAAAGAGAAGGATAAAAACAAACAAAATATGACAAACACAAGTCCAAACAAAATATGGCTAACATAAATAATTCCTTGAAATTATTAACACTGAATGTCAATGGTTTAAACTCACCTGTCAAAAGATTCAGACTGGGAGATTGAATAAGGAAATATGACCCATCTATATGCTGTCTACAAGAAACACATCTTAAACCCAGGGATTCATGGAGGTTGAAAGTGAATGGCTGGAAAACAATCTTACAAGAAAACAATAAAAAAAAAAAGGCAGGAGTAGCTATATTATTATCACAGAAAATACACTTTAAATGTGAAACAATTGTGAGAGACAAAGAAGGATACTACATATTAGTGAAAGGGATAATCTTTCAAGAAGAAAGAAAAATCATAAATATTTATGCTCCTAACAAGGGCTCCTCCAAATATGTCAGGCAAACACTGGAAAAACGAAGTGAAAGAATAGATGCCTCTACAATTACAGTGGGAGACTTTAATACACCACTATCAACTTTGGATAAAACATCTCAAAAGAGAATCAATAAAGAAACAAAAACTTTGAACAGTATATTAGAGGAGCTGGATCTAATAGACATATGCAGATCATTACACTGGAATACAGCAGGATATATATTTTTCTCAAGTGCACATTGAACATTCTCCAAGACATAACATATGCTAGGCCACAAAGAAAGGCTCAATGAATTCAGAAAGATTGAAATCATACTAAATAATATCTCTGACCACAGTGGAGTGAAACTGGAAATCTGCAAGGGCCAGAGGCTCAGATTTCACACCAAGATATGGAAATTAAACAGCACACTCTTTGAAAAACAGTGGGTCAAAGAGGAAATCTCAAAAGAAATTAATAACTACCTTGAAATTAATGAAAATGATAACACAACATACCAAAACTTATGGGATGCAGCAAAAGCAGTACTGAGAGGGAATTGTTGGCCATAAATTCATACATGAAATAAGGATAAAGAGCAAAAATTGAAGAACTAACTGCACATTTGGAGGAATTAGTAAAAAACAACAAAGTAAACCCACAGGAAGAAGAAAGAAAGAAAGAACAAAGATAAGAGCAGAACTAAATAAAATAGAAAATATAAAGCACTTGAAAAGATAAAGAAAACCAAGAGCTGGTTCTTTGAGAAGATCATTAAAATTGACAAACACTTAGCAAGACTAACAAACAAAAAAAGAGAGAAGATGCATATACACAAAACAAGAAATGAGAAAGGAGATATCACCAATGATCCCACAGAAATAAAGACTATCATAAGAGGATACTTGGAAAAACTATATTCCAACAAAAATGACAATGCAGAGGAAATGGACAAATTCCTAGAAAAACATCAGCAGCCTACATTGATGAAAGAAGAAATTGATGATCTCAACAAACCAATCACAAGTAAAGAGATAGAATCAGTCATTAAAAACCTCCCAACCAAGAAGAGCCCAGGGCCAAACGGATTCACAGGGGAATTCTACAAAACATTCCAGAAAGAACTAACACCAATCCTGCTGAAACTCTTCCAAAAAAATCGAAACAGAAGGAACCTTGCCTAACTCCTTCTATGATGCCAACGTGATCCTAGTACCAAAGCCAAACTAACACACCACAAGAAAGGAAAATTACAGACCAATTTCTCTAATGAACCTAGACGCAAAAATACTTAACAAAATACTTGCTAATCATATTCAACAACACAGTAAACGAATTATACACCACGACCAAGTGGGATTCATTCTGAGTATGCAAGGATGGTTCAACATAAGAAAATCAAACAATGTAATACACCATATAAACCGATTGAAGGAAAAAAATCACATGATTATATCTATAGATGCAGAAAAAGCATGTGACAAAATACAGCACACTTTCTTTAAAAAACACTCCAAAAAATAGGAATACAAGGAAATTTTCTGAAAATGATAAAGAGTATATATGAAAAAAACAACATCATTTACAGCCAACATCATTTACAATGGTGAAATCCTAAAATCCTTCCCTCTAAGATCAGGAACAAGACAAGGATGCCCACTCTCACCTCTTCTATTTAATGTGGTCTTAGAAGTACTTGCTCAAGTGCTGAAGCAAGAACCAGATATAAAAGGCATTCAGATTGGAAAGGAAGAAGTCAAAATTTCATGATTTGCAGATGACATGATCCTACACATAGAAAACCCTGAGAGGTCTACAACAAAGCTTCTAGAACTCAAAAATGAGTTTAGTAAAGTCTCAGGTTATAAGATCAATGTGCAAAAATCAGTAGCATTTCTGTACACCAATAATGAGCAAGCTCAGGAGGAAATCAAGAAACAAATACCATTTAAAATAGTCAATAAAAAAGTCAAATACCTAGGAATAAATTTAACTAAAGATGTAAAAAACTTTTATATGGAGAACTACACAAAACTGTTCAAGGAAATCAAAGAAGACCTAAATAAATGGAAGAATATCCCCTATTCATGGATAGGAAGACTAAATATTATTAAGATGTTTATCCTACCAAAATTGATCTACATATTCAATGCAATCCCAATAAAAAACAACACATCATTATTTAAGGAACTAGAAAAACTACCTATGAAATTTATTTGGAAAGGAAAGAGACCCCAAATAGCCAAAGACACATTGAAAAAGAAAAACAAAATTGGAGGAATCACACTACCTGACTTCAAATATATTACAAAGCGACAGTGGTGAAAACAGCATGCTATTGGCACAAGGAGAGATATACAGACCAATGGAACCGAATTGAGAGTTCTGATATAAATTCTCATATATATGATCATATAATACTTGATAAAGCCACCAAACCCTCTCAACTGGGAGAGAATGGCCTATTCAACAAATGGTGCCTGGAGAACTGGATATCCATATGTAAAAGAATGAAAGAGGATTACCATCTCACACCTTATACAAAAATCAACTCAAGATGAATTAAAGACCTAAATATAAGAACCAAGACCATAAAGACTTTGGAAAGCAGTGTAGGGAAACATATACAAGACCTTGTAATAAGAAATGGTTTCATGAACTTCACACCAAAAGCACAAGCAGCAAAAGAACAAATAGATAAATGGGACTTCCTCAAAATTAAAGCCTTCTGCACCTCAAATGAGTTTGTCAAGAAAGTGAAAAGAGAACCTACCCAATGGGAGAAAATATTTGGTAACCATATATCTGATAGGAGACTTATAACCTGCATATATAAAGAACTCCTTTATCTTGAAAATTAAAAGATAAAATCCCATTTTAAAAATGGGAAAAAGATTTAAACAGACACTTCTCCAAAGAAGAAATACAGATGGCTAAAAAGCACATGAAAAAATGCTCCAAATCTCTAGCTATCAGGGAAATGCAAATCAAAACTACAACGAGATACCATCTTACTCCCTAAAGATTGGCAGCTATGAGAAAAACAGAAGACTACAAATGCTGGAGAGGATATGGAGGAGTGGGAACACTCATCAAGTGCTGGTGGGAATGCAGAAGGATCCAGCCATTCTGGAGGACAGTTTGGTGGTTTCTCAAAAAACTAGCCATAGATTCGCCATATGACCCAGCAATTCCACTGCTGGGTAAATACCCAGGAGAACTGAAAACAAAGACACAAACCAATATATGCACACCAATATTCATAGCAGCACTGTTCAATATTGCCAAAAGTTAGAATCAACCCAAATGCCCATCAACAGACGAATGGATAAATAAAATGTGGTATAGACATTCAATGGAATACTACTCAGCTTTAAGAATGAATACACTACAAACACATCTGATAACATGGATGAATCTGGAGAACCTTATGTTGAGTGAAGCAACCCAGGCATTGAAGGAGAAATACTACATGACCTCAATGATATGAAATAAGCAAACCAAGCTGCCTCAGAGAGCTAGAGACTAGTGATGGGCTTAAAGGAAATTGGGGGCTAGAGGAAGGGTGTAAGCTGACACCTATATGGGTGAAATCTATGATAAGCTGGAGGTAAGTATTTGTACAAGGTAGGGATAAAATGGGGACATAGGGTTACCTTTGGGTGGGGCTTTTTGGGCTTGAGGGGACCTAGGGATTGGAGGATGGGTAATATTGCCTAAGAAATTGGGGGGAGGTTGGGGCAATTTATAAACATAGGAGATTGTCAGGTATTCAGTTGAGAGAATAATGTTGAAAGAACTTTTTCAAAAATATAATAAGGAAGGTTACCTGCTTAAGATGCTTAAAGGAGATAATCTGATTCAGGACAGGCTCCTAGGGAATATGTGAGTGCTCATTTTGCCCTAGTGGGTTATATCATTGTATAGAGACCCATATAATGATATTGAAGGTATACCCACATCCTGAGGAGGACTGATGCTATCAAATAGAAGGAACTATATCTCTCAAGAGAAATGGTGGCTCCCAGTGCATTAGGGCAGTTGAGCATGTCAAGCCCTCAACACTGTTGCAAGTATCTCTGAACATGACCCTTCAAGCAATGAAGATTGACTGTCACAGTGGGCTCTAAGGGGAGGGAGAAAGAGGTATTGAATAGGTGGAACCAATGTAACTATGTGAGCAATAGAAGTGTTCCACAAGAGTATAAAAGGATTGATATAAGACATGTTAAATTACATAAAAAATATATAGGATCTGATAGGCTAAAATGTAAATCATAATGTAAAATATAAGATAACTAAAAATTTAGAAAATTGTATAATCTAAAATATAAACCACAATGTAAACCCAAATGTTGCCTTGTTTGAAAGCTATTGCCTCAATAACTATACATCAGTTTCAGTAAATATAGTATTAATATGTAAAAACATTATTGCTGTGGAAGGGAAAAGGTTTTATGTTGGATATGTGGGAATACTGTATATGTTATATATGGATTACTGTGTGATCTAAAACTTTTGTGAAGATAAGCTTAAGCATTAAGAAAAAGAAAAGAAAAAGAGGGCATAGACACTGAGGAAAAGACAGAAGTAGTTGCCCTGCCAAATTGCATACAGGGCAACACTTATTGCAGTGATAGAAGGCAAAACATCAAAAAGAAAGCTTTTGAATTTTTAAAATTTTCAATACCCCAATTTATTTTTCCCTTTAATTTTTCTAAATAAATATGTATTCTATATCTAACCTTTAAACTCATCGCTATATTTTACTATTGAGGGAACCTGACAATATATTGGGCTTCATTTTTTCAGGAAGTTTTTGATCACAGAGAGGTTCAACAATGGCAGTGCAGGAATACTGGTGTGGGATGTTATTGACAGGGGACACATGGTTGGCAGGGAGCTCTCCAGGGCATATATCCAGGGTACATAAATATGTTTGGATATTTTCATAGTGGATACAATTAAAAACAACTGAGGGAGTGCTGAGTTCCTAGCCAGGGGAGCTCTATCACAGTACCTAAAGGAAGAACAACAATCCCCCACGTGCAACAGCAAAGACCAAAAAAGAAGAAAGGTCCAAAAATGAGCCCTTAATGCTAATGACTGTGAGCCTGTGAACCTGAAATAATAACAAGGCCTAGAGCAGCAGGGTGCCTAAGAGTTACCTACTGAGAGCCTCTGTGTTGCTCAAATGTGGCCAGTCTCGAAGCCAAACACAGCATGTAAATGTGTTGCCTTCCCCCCAGTGTGGAACATGACTCCCAGGGATGAGCCTAGATATATCTTAAACCCCAGCACCAACTACAATTCCAGTAAAGTAGCATGAAAGGCTTGTGAAAAGAGATCCCATCTAGTCCAGTTCCATCACACAGAAACACGAGCTCCAAAGAAGGGCCAACTGACATGGCAGTGAACCCCATCTGCCATGACCACAGAACCTGTGGGTCTCTTTAGGCCTCAAAAGAACCAATAACTGGGGATGTATTTACTTTATCTGTCTCTGAGACTCTGCTCAGGTGTTCATAAGGGTAATCCTTCTGACAACCTCCAGACTCTTTTTTAGAGACTCATAGCCACATAAACTCATTTCTCCTTTCCGTTTCCCCCTTACATTAGGTCAAACAGCATTTAAAACTCCTGTTATTATATGTAGACAGGGATATTCTGCTGGTCTGTGTTGAACCTTAAAACAAGGCCATTTTCTAGTTGCATCATCAGCTGGTATTTGGTAGTGATCCCTCGGTGCCAGGGAGGCTCATCCCTGGGTGTCATGTTCCATGCTGGGGGGGATGTATTGCATTTACATGCTGAGTTTGGCTTCGAGACTGGCCACATTTGAGTAACATGAAGGCTGTCAGGAGGAAACTCCCAGGCACAGTGCTGCTCTAGGTCTTGTTCTTATTTCAGGCATATAGGCTCACAAGCATAGTCATTAGTATCAGGGGCTCACTGTTGGACCCTCATTTCTTCCTGGTTCTTACCGTTGCACCTGGGGGACTGCCGCTACTCCCCTAGGGACCACAACAGAGCACCCCCAGCCAGGAACCCAGTACCCCCCCAGCTGTTGTTTTTAATTGTTTCCACTATCAGTATATCCAAACATTACCATGCACCCTGGACATATGCCCTGTATAATTCCATCAACCATATATCGCTTGTCAATAACATCCCATACCAGTATTCATCTGCTGCCATTGTTGAACCACTCGGTGATGCAAAACTTTCTGAAAAGTGAAGCCCAATATAATGTCAGGTTCCCTTACTAGTAAAATGGAATAGAGCGATGAGTTTAAAGGTTAGATCTAGAATATGTATTGACTTGGAAAAATTCTACATCCTATCTTTTTCTTTTCTTTTTTCCTAATTATTGACCTTCTCTTCATAAAAGCCTTAGATCACAGTAATTCATAAATACAATATACAGTACTCCCACATATCCACCATAAAACCTTTTCCCTTCCATAGTGATAATCTTATAACTTATTCATATCATATTTACTTAAACTGATATACAGACTCTGAGACAATAGCTTTCAAACAAGATGACATCTGCGCTTACATTGTGGTCATACTTTAGGATATACAGTTTTCTAAATTTTTAGTTATCCTATGTTTTACATTAGGGTTTACATTATTAGTCTGTCTTCCCCTATATGTTTTTGGTGTAATATTACATGTTTTATATCCATCCTTGTGTACTCTCACAAAACTCCTCTCTTATCCCCACATTTATCTTGGTTCCATCCATTCAACATCCATTTTCCCTTCCCCTTGGGGCCCACAGTGACAGCCAATCTCCATTTCCTGAGGAGCCATGTCCAGAGATACTTGCAACAGTGTTCAGGGCCTGACTTGCTCAACTGCCCTAATGCCCTGGGAGCCACCCTTTCTCTCGAGAGATACAGTTCTCTCTATTTGATGGCATTAGTCCTCCACAGGATGTGGGTCCACCCCCACTCTCGCTACATGGTTCTCTACCCAATGGTACAACCCACCCTGGCAAAATGAGCCTTCAGACATTCCCCAGAAGTCCATCCCACATCAGACCTTCCCCTCCGAGCATCCTAAACAGGTAACCCTCCTAATTATATTTTGATACGATTTTCTCAGCATTTTACTCTCAACCAACACCTGACACTCTCCTATGTTCGTATGTTGCCCCGCCCTCCCCCCAATTTTTTGGGCATCCGCTCAGCCCCAGCCCCCCTTCAAACCTGCAAAGCCCCATGCAAAGGCAACCCCTTGCCCCCATTTTATCTCTTCTTTGTGCTCATACTTACCACCATCTCATCATAGATTCCATCCCTGCAGATGTCAGCTCACATCCTTCCTCCACCCCCCGATTTCCTTTAAGCCTATTTTCCAGTCTCTAGCTCTCTGAGGCAGCTTGCTTATTTCATATCATTGAGGTCATGTAGTATTTGTCCTTCAATGCCTGGGTTGCTTCACTCAACATAAGGTTCTCAAGATTCATCCATGTTATCAGGTGTGTTTGTAGTGTATTTGTTCTTAGAGCTGAGTAGTACTCCATTGTACGTATATACCACATTCTATTGATCCACTCATCTGTTGATGGACATTTGAGTTGATTCCAACTTTTGGTGATAGTGAACAATGCTGCTATGAACATTGGTATACATATATCGGTTTGTGTCCTTGTTTTCAGTTCTGCTGGGTATATATCCAGCAGTGGTATTGCTGGGTCATATGGGAAATCTATGGTTAGTTTTTTGAGAAACTGCCAAACTGTCCTCCAGAATGGTTGGATCCTTCTGCATTCCCACCAGCAGTGGATGAGTGTTCCCATTTCTTCACATCCTTTCCAGTATTTTTATTATTCCATTTTTTTCATAGCTGCCAATCTTATGGGAGTAAGATGGTATCTCATTGTAGTTTTGATTTGCATTTCCCTGATAGCTAGAGATTTGGAGCATAACTTTTTCATGTGCTTTTAGCCATTTGTATTTCTTCTTTGGAGAAGTGTCTGTTTAAATCTTTTTCACATTTTTAAAATGGGTTGTTTATCTTTTTATTTTCAAGATATAGGAGTTCTTTATATATGCAAGTTATAAGTCTCTTAACAGATATATGGTTGCCAAATATTTTCTCCCATTGTGTGGGTTTCCTTTTTACTTTCTTGACAAACTCCTTTGAGGTGCAGAAGGCTTTAATTTTGAGGAAGTCCCATTTATCTATTTGTTCTTTTGGTGCTCGTGCTTTTGGTGTGGTATTCATGAAGCTGTTTCCTTTTACAATGTCTTGTACATGCTTCCCTACACTGCTTTCCAAGGTCTTTATGGTCTTGGCTCTTATATTTAGGTCTTTGATCCATCTTGAATTGATCTTTGTGTAAGGTGTGAGATGGTAATCCTCTTTCATTCTTCTACATATGGATATCCAGTTCTCCAGGCACCATTTGTTGAATAGGCCATTCTCTCCCAATTGAAAGGGTTTGGTGGCTTTATTGAATAATATATGGCTATATATATGAGGTTCTATATCAGAACTTTCAGTTTGATTCCATTGGTCTGTGTGTCTCTCCTTATGCCAATACCATGCTGTTTTCACCACCGTAGCTTTGTAGTATGTTTTGAAGTCAGGTAGTGTGATTCCTCCAATTTCGTTTTTCTTTGTCAGTATGTCTTTGGCTTTTTGAGGTCTCTTTCCTTTCCAAATAAATTTCATAGTTAGTTTTTCTAGTTCCTTAAAGAAGGCTGTGTTGATTTTTATTGGGATTGCATTGAATGTGTATATCAGTTTTGGTAGGATAGACATCTTAATAATGTTCAATCTCCTATCCATGAACAAGGAATAGTCTTCCATTTATTTAGGTCTTCTTTGATTTCCTTGAACAGTCTTGTATAGTTCTCAGTGTATAAGTTTTTTACATCTTTAGTTAAATTTATTCCTAAATATTTGATTTTTTTATTTACTATTGTGAATGGTATTTGTTTCTTGATTTCCTCCTGATCTTGCTCATTATTGGTGTACAGAAATGCTACTGATTTTTGCACATTGATTTTATAATCTGTGACTTTACTAAACTCATTTATGAGTTCTAGAAGCTTTTTTGTAGCTCTCTCAGGGTTTTCTATGTATAGGATCATGTCATCTGCAAATCATGAAATTTTGACTTCTTCCTTTCCAATATGAATGCCTTTTATATTTGGTTCTTGCCTTAGTGTGCGAGCAAGTACTTCTAAGTCAATGTTAAATAGAAGGGGAGACAACGGGCATCCTTGTCTTGTTCCTAACTTTATAGGGAAGGATTTTAGGATTTATCCATTGTAAACAATGTTGGCTGTAGGTTTTTGATATATACTCTTTATCATGTTCAAAACATTTCCTTGTTTTCCAATCTTTTGGAGTGTTTTTATCAAGAAAGGGTGCTATATTTTGTCAAATGCTTTTTCTGCATCTATAGATATAATCACGTGATTTTTTTTCCTTCAGTCTTTTTATATGGTGTATTACATTGATTGATTTTTTTATGTTGAACCATCCTTGCATACCTGGAATGAATCCCACTTGGTCGTGGTGTATAATTAGTTTAATGTGTTGTTGAATATGATTAGCAAGTATTTTGTTAAGTATTTTTGCGTCTAGGTTCATTAGAGAAATTGGTCTGTAATTTTCCTTTCTTGTGGTGTGTTAGTTTGGCTTTGGTACTAGGGTCACGTTGGCATCATAGAAGGAGTTAGGCAAGGTTCCTTCTGTTTCGATTTTTTTGGAAGAGTTTCAGCAGGATTGGTGTTAGTTCTTTCTGGAATGTTTTGTAGAATTCCCCTGTGAATCCGTTTGGCCCTGGGCTCTTCTTAGTTGGGAGGTTTTTAATGACTGATTCTATCTCTTTACTTGTGATTGGTTTGTTGAGATCATCAATTTCTTCTTTCATCAATGTAGGCTGCTGATGTTTTTCTAGGAATTTGTCCATTTCCTCTGCATTGTCATTTTTGTTGGAATATAGTTTTTCAAAGTATCCTCTTATGATAGTCTTTATTTCTGTGGGTTCATGGTGATGTCTCCTTTCTCCTTTCTTATTTTGTGTATTTGCATCTTCTCTCTCTTTTTCTTTGTTAGTCTCACTAAAGGTTTGTTAATTTTGTTGATCTTCTCAAAAAACCAGCTCTTGTTCTTGTTTATCTTTTCAAGTGCTTTCTTATTTTCTATTTCATTTAGTTCTGCTCTTATATTTGTTATTTCCTTCCTTCTTCTTCCTGTTGGATTACTTTGTTTTTTTTTCCCTAATTCCTGCAAATGTGCAGTTAGTTCTTCAATTTTTGCTCTTTCTTCTTTTTTGATATTTGAATTTATGGCTATAAATTTCCCTCTCAGTACTGCTTTTGTTGCATCCCGTAAATTTTGGTATGCTGTGCTATCATTATCATTTGTTTCAAGGTAGTCATTGATTTCTTTTGAGATTTCCTCTTTGACCCACTGTTTTTCTAAGAGTGTGCTGTTTAATTTCCAAATCGTGGTGTGAAATCTGGGCCTCTGACCCTTGCAAATCTCTAGCTTCACTCCACTGTGGTCAGAGATATTATTTAGTATGATTTCAATCTTTCTGAATTCATTAATCCTTGCTTTGTGACCTAGCATATGGTCTATCTTCAAGAATGATCAATGTGCACCTGAGAAAAATGTATATCCTGCTGTGTTTGGGTGTAATGATCTAAATATGTCTATTAGATCCAGCTCCTCTAATATACTGTTCAAATGTTTTGTTTCTTTTGTGATTCTCTTTTGAGATGTTCTGTCCAGAGTTGATAGTGGTGTATTAAAATCCCCCACTATAATTGTAGATGCATCTATTCTTTCACTTAGTTTTTCCAACATTTGCCTCATGTATTTAGAAGTGCCCTTGTTAGGAGCATAAATATTTATGATTATTCGATCTTCTTGACAGATTGTCCCTTTCACTAAAATATAGTATCCTTCTTTTTCTCTCACAATTGTTTCACATTTAAAGTCTATTTTGTCTGATATTAATATAGCTACTCCTGCCTTTTTTTTGGTTATTGTTTGCTTTTATGATTGTTTTCCAGCCATTCACTTTCAACCTCCATGAGTCTCTGGGTCTAAGAGTGTCTCTTGTAGACAGCATATAGATGGGTCATATTTC